>NC_056746.1:1149082335-1149087335 GCF_019279795.1 Protopterus annectens
TAACTCAGTACTTCAGAAAACTGGCAACTTTCACCAGGCTGACTGCAAGGAAAATCCTGCAGGCTTTGGGATTCATGGCATCTTGCATCCTACTAATCCCATGTGCAAAGCTGCATATGAGGAAACTTCAATGGTACCTAAAAAATCTATGGTCTCAACACAGCCACAGTTTGGAAACAATAATACCACTGATTCCATGTCTTCAAAAGGAATTTCTGTGGTGGGCTCAAGCATGCCAAAGAAACACAGGTCTCCCATTCTGCAAGCCTCAAGCAAATCAAGTCATCACAACAGACGCCTCGGACTACGCCTGGGGGGCGCACATGACAGATCGGTGCATTCAGGGCAAATGGCCCCAAAAAGAGAAGCACCTACACATCAATCAAAAGGAAATGCTAGCAGTAATAAATGCTATTATAGCTTTCAAAGACCTACTGCATCCAGGTCAGCTATTGATAAGGACAGTCAACACCACAGTAATGTGGTACATAAACAGGGAGGAACCCATTCATACCCCCTATGCAGGCTGGCCATGTCTCTTTGGAACATGGCTCTGGAATTACAAATCGAACTTCAAGCACAGTACTTGCCAGGCAAGGAAAACACGCTGGCAGACAACCTAAGCAGAAATATGACAGATCCATATGAATGAAAGTTGCATCCTCAAGTTTTTACAAAGATAATTCAAGCATGGGGAAGGCCAGACATAGATCTCTTTGCCTCCCACAGAAATCACCAATTGGCAAAATTCTGCTCAAGGACCTTTCATCCACAGGGCTGGAAAGTGGACGCACTCTTTCAGTTGGACAACAATGACAGTTTATGCCTTTCCACCTCTTCCTCTGCTGCCCAAAATTCTATTAAAAACCAGAGCAGACAGACCAAAGATGATTCTCATTGCTCCAGACTGGCCAAGACAACACTGGTACCCACTCCTGAGGAGCCTGACGCATTCCCCACCATGGATCCTGCCTCTAATGTCTCTTCTACTGACTCAGCACAACTTCAAAACTCTTCACAGTCAGCTGAAAACACTCAATCTAGCCTCATGGAAGATTCCTTAAATTCACAACAGACCCTACTCTCCAAGGAGGTGCAGGATGTCATTTTGGAGGCCAGAAGGCCTTCTACTAGAAAAGCCTACTCCGCAAAATGGAAACAGTTTTGTGCCTGGAATGAGAAAAAGGGTCAGAATCCTGGAATACTGAATTTACCTCAAATATTACAGTACCTAGCTGAGATGCTAAGCAGTGGACTTTCATTCTCCTCCATCAAAAGCCATGCCTCAGCCATTTCTGCAGAATACAACACTGATCCTCCTTTATTCTCTCACCCCCTCTTCCGACAGTTCCTCTGAGGGGCTAAGAATATAAAACCCCCAAGGAAACAACCAGTACCTGCTTGGGACTTCAATTTAATTCTAGAAAAACTGACCTTGCCTCCTTTTGAGCCAGCTGCTTCAACAGAACTGCAATATTTGTCCTGGAAAACGGCCTTCCTTCTGGCTATCACCTCAGCTCACAGGGTTTCGGAACTACAAGCCCTCATGGCTGTGCAGCCTTTCATCATTTTCCATCAGGACAGAGTTTCCTTACGAACCAATCCATCCTTTATGCCAAAGGTAGTATCCAGGGTAGCCTTGAATCAGGCTATCCACTTACCTACCTTTTACCCTAATCCTCAAAACAAAGGGGAGAGTACTACATTCCTTGGGCATTCACAGACAGCTGCGTTATTATTTGGACAGAACAAAGCCTTTCAGAAAATCAGAGCAACTCTTTGTGTCCTATGCTACAGGAGCTCGAGGGAAGCCAATTTCCAAACAGACAATCTCAAAATGGATAGCCCACTGCATACGCTTTTGTTACTCTTTTCATGGTAAAACTGTACCTGCAGGCATCAGATCTCACTCCACAGCTACCTCTGCAGCTTTCTTCAGGGGGGTTCCTACCAAAGATATTTTGGAAGCAGCCACTTGGAGTTCTGTACATACCTTCTCCAAGCACTATCACCTACCATTATACTCCAAATCTAGAGCAGGCTTTGCCACTGCAGTCTTGCAGGGCATCCTGGCTCCTCCTAGTTCCACCTAGTGCCTACCACCCCTTTTTTAGCTTTGGGATTCTACCCATCTGTTATGACTGCAGCTGTATGCACGATGAACATAGTACAGTTTTGTACCTACCATAAATGTAGATGTTTGAGTGCTAATACAGCTGCAGTCCAGGTTTCCCTCCCTCCTTCCCCTCTTGGGACAGGCCTAATGGCTAACACCTCCTCATACAGCCTGATTGGGGTATTCTTTTGTGGTGTATTTGCTTGCAACTACTGCTTTTTGATTATATTGCATTGCATTATTACATAAATTTATGTATTGCCTTCCTTCTGGGGGTGCCTGACATCTGGGGCAAGAAAAACTGAAGAAAATGGCATCGGCTGGTTCTTTTATACCTCTGTCGCACTGACGTCAGGGAAGAAGCGACGACATCCGGCGCCGGACCTGGACTTTGGAATTCGGCCGACCGAGGACCCGCCTGACGGCAGGAAAACCCATCTGTTATGACTGCAGCTGTATTAGCACTCGAACATCTACATTTATGGTAGGTACAAAACTGTACTTTCCATGACATCAGGTCGTCATGGGTATAAAACAGGCGGCCGACACCATTTTAATCTGTCTTTCTTGCCGCGCGGTGCCCAAAGCAGAAGCAGTTCGCAAGTACCGATCGGCCGACTCCTGAAATTTTTGTTTCTGAGTTTCAGAACCAATGTCTTCAAACTAAACTTAAGTACCCCTTTGGGGAAACTTTTTTCTTGCTCCTTACCGATGTCAGTAAAAGTTAATAATTGTATTACTTGTGGGAATCAAATATCTCATAAGGATTTTCATTTGTATTGAATTCCTTGCCTAGGCCCTGACCACAATGTGCCTTGCTGTCTGTTTTGTGCTAAATTTAACCAACGCACTATTAAGCGTCTGTATATTTTTGCTACTAAATACTTTGGTTCAAGATTTAACTATTCTGAAATGTCGTCTGTTATCAGTCCGACTACCGGAATTCACAAAAAACACAAAGAAAAAGATGGAGACAGACCGTCTAGGTCCAAAACCGACGGTGAAGCTTCGAAGTCAGTCACCGGTTCGCCGGTACTCAGTGAGGCACTTTCACAGCCCCTGATGCCCGCTACTTTTGAGTCGCAGGCCTCTACCGAGACCCATTCAGAGTCCGGTATGCCGCGATTTTCTTCAAGTATTGAACCCGTGTATGTCTCTCCCTTGGATGGTCCGGAGCCGCTGAGCAGGCACCGGCTTCTGGGGATGTTTTCAGGCCTAAAGATTTGTATATTAAACCAACGCCATCATCAAAAACAAGGCCGAAACCAACTATTATGTCTAAAAAAAACCGATGCATGAGCCATGTGCTCAGGCCCCTAGGCCTAAAAATCAAATGATCAAAATGGCTGAGGATTTAATTACCTTGATCAGGGGTTCCCAACCCCCTCCAGCTAAGAGGCCTAGGCAAGGCACTGATTATGAATCTTCAGAACAGGTTTCCATTTCTTTTGATCAGGAATTTTCTATCCCACCTTATGAGGACTCTGATGCAGAAGAATCCATCCCTTCTGCCTCTCCTCCAGAGGATTTTTCTTTTGGAGAGACTTTGCATACCTTAAGGGAACATTTTCATTGGGAGAGTCAGGACTTTTCAGAATCCAAAAAGAGGCTTGGGGATTTTTCTTCCTCAGCGTAGGCCTTTGGCTATACCTCCTGTTTTAGACGTTGTTAATGATGTTTTCTCAGAATCCAGCATGGCTCCTGATTCCCTGCCTCTGGCTCCTGGTAAGCCAGACAGATATTACAGGGTTCCTGACTCCCGCAAGTTTCTTTTCAAAAATCCTGCTGCTGACCCAGAAACTATTTCTCAGGGTTCCAAGTGTGTTAAGGCTTCTACTGCTAAAAATCCTACCCCTTCTGATAGAGACACCAGGGCGCTGGATAGATGGGGTAAGAAGGTTTATACGTCTGCAGCCCTGGCAATCAGGGCTTTAAACTGTCAATTTCATATGCTTAAATATCAACAGCATGTCATGGGCTTACTGAAACAGAAAATGATGTTGAGTTCTGATTGTGTGGAAAATAGTGTTACAGGATTTATTGCATTCAGCTGAACAAGTTGGAAATCATACTTTGCAATGTGGTTTTGATTCCTTGGAGGCCTCTTGCAGGGCCGCCATAACTGGATCTGTGATAAGTAGGCATGCTTGGCTCAAGGAGCAAAATCTGCCTGATCATGTTAAAGCTAAATTGTTGGATGCTCCTTTATAGCAGGACAGTCTGTTTGGTAATAAGGCAGAAGAAGTTTTAAAAAAGATGGAAAACTAAGCTAAATCTATGCAAACTGTAAAAGATTTCTTGCAAGTGCAGCCACCCAGGTTCAGTAGACACTGGCCTACTAAGAATTGGTCCTTTCCAGTACCCAACAGAGCCGCTCAGGTCAAACCCAGACACACCAAAGGCTCCAGGTTTCAGTCACAAGGATTTTACAGGACAAAACAATGGGGTGCCTCCACCTCCAAATCAGGAAGTAGCAAAGCACCACCCTATGGTAAACAGTCTCATTGACTTTCCTCTGCCATTTCCAAGCACTTGTCTTTTGGCAGCCCCTTGGGGGGGGAAACTAGCACTTCATGCTCAAAATTGGCATTTAATTACCCAGGACCAAGTGGGTCTTAAATATAGTATCCCAGGGGTACAGATTTCATTTCCACACATTGCCAATTAAACAGATGGCCAGATCTGCCCCCAAATCAGTGGGCAGAGTCTCCGAAACAAGTCATGTCCCTCATGGATATGGGGGCTATTCAACCAGTTCCAGAAAAGGAAAACGTACAAGGTTTTTATTCAATACTTTTCTTGGTACTCAGAAAAGACCAATCATGGCGTCCAATTCTGGACTTATCCATTCTAAATACTTTCCTGGACATCCAAAATTCAAGAT
>NC_056746.1:1149092335-1149157335 GCF_019279795.1 Protopterus annectens
GGATCTCCATAAACTGGGAAAAATCTGCATTACTGCCCTCGCAATCTGTGAATTTTATAGGCACAGAGGTAGACACAGTGGATATGACAGTTCGTCTTCCCGCCGAAAGAGCACAAAACCTCATCTCACAAGTTCAGCGTCGTCTTCCGCTTCGGAAGGCAAAAGCAAAATGGATTCTTCAACTTCTTGGAACGATGGCCTCAACCATTCTGTTAATACCTTTAGCCAGGTTGCACATGAGAATCCTTCAATGGCTCCTGTTCTCCCAGTGGTCATTCCAATGTCTACTGCTGAGTCACCCTATCTTGCTGACGGAGTCATGCAAAAAGGACCTTCGTTGGTGGGTAACCGCCAGCAACTTGTTCATGTGAGCTTTTTTGGTGCCTGCCCAACCAGTTGCCACTGTGACCACGGATGCCTCCCAGGTCGGGTGGGGGGGCATTATCTTGGCAGGACTGTCCACGGCACATGGCAAGAACATGAGGCTCATCTGCATATCACCGTTCTGGAGATGAGAGCGGTGCTTCTGGCGTTGCAAGCACAGGACCTTCTTCCTCCAGGGACGATTGCGATACAATCGGACAGCATGTCGGTTGTGTGGTATATCAACAAACAGGGGCAGTACCAGATCTTACCCACTCTGTCGAGAGGCCATGCGAGTTTGGGAATGTGCGATTTCTTCCCTGCGCTTTTTGGTGGCAACGCACATTCCGAGGACAACCAACGTGATAGCCGACAAGCTAAGCCGGGCAATCTTACTGCCTCATGAGTAGTCTCTGAAATGGGAAATAGTGGAACAGATTTTCCGAAAATGGGGACAACCTTGCTGCGACCTTTTTGCCAGTCCAGTCAATGCCAAGTGCAGCAGTTATTTTTCCCTAATTCCCCTTCCCGGGGAAACTCCCAGAGACACTCTGGTCCACAGGACTTCTGTCTGCCTTTCCTCCATTCCCTCTTATCCCCAAAGTGATACAGAAAGCCACTCGACTGGGAAGCAAGTTGATCCTCATTGCTCCTTACTCACCTCGTCAGGTCTGGTTCCCCTTCCTCCAGCCTCTTCTGGATGATCCTTGGATTATGGACCCAGTTCCAGATCTATTGACACACGTCGGGTTCGCTACACCCCTCTCTCCACACCCCCAAATTGACAGCTTGGCTGCACCAGTTCCATCTCTAGTCAGGCTTCATGATGTTTCCTCATCAGTGTCCCATATTCTCTTATCCTCGCATAAACCCTCAACCAGAAGGCTGTATGACAGTAAATGGAAAAGGTTTTCTATTTGGGCACAGAAAATGAAAGTGGATCCTTACAGTGCTCCCGTTCCTGTGATTCTGGAATTCTTTTCAGAGCTTTTTTAGCAGTGATCTGCCGTGGCCACCATCAAAGTACAATTGGCGGCAATCCCTCATTTTTATTTAGGGTCTCCAAATGTCAACCTTATGTCTTATAAGCTATGCAAGACTTTTTTGAGAGGAGCCACTTTACTGAGACCACCATTACAAGAACCTGTGGCTTTTTGGGGCTTGAATTTAGTGTTGTCCAAACTAACAACCCCTCCCTTTGAACCGTCTCATTCATCTTCCTTAAAATGTTTGTCTTGGAAGACTGTGTTTTTAGTAGCTATTACATCAGCCAGACGTGTCTCTGAGCTACAAGCTCTGTCTATTAAGTCACCTTATTTAGTCTTTCATAAAGACAGGATTTCTTTACGTACCAATCCTTCGTTTGTTCCCAAAGTTTTTTGTTCTGCCACATTGAATCAGTCCATTGAGCTTCTAGTTTTCTTTCCCAATCATTGCAATGCAGCTGAATATGGTTTCCACCAGCTGGATGTTCATAGACAGCTACGTTTTTATTTGCAACGGACCAAAGAATTTCAGAAGTCAGACCAGTTGTTCATTTCCTTTTCCGACTCCAGATTACAGTTTCTAAGGTGACATTATCTAACTGGATTTCTAGTTGCATAGCCTTCATCTACAGTTCGAAGGGCAGACCTTTACCCCACAGGATCAAGGCTCACTCTACCAGGTCTCTGTCTACCTCTGCAGCCTTTCAAGCCAGGGTACCAGCTGATCATATCTGTGCAGCAGTTACGTGGGCTACCCCTCACACCTTCATTACTCATTATAAGTTGGATTTGGCTTCTAGGGGTAGAGCATCCTTTGGCTCCACGGTGTTCAGGAGTATTTTCCAATGAGCCACCCCATAATAAGGCGCTAGGGATGCTGTCCCATATGTAAAAATGAAGGGTGAGATTGGACTACCTAACATAAAGAAGTTATGTACTCACCATAACATTCCATGTTGGTAGTCCATCTCACCCTTCATTTTTACCAACCTGCCCTCCTGCCCCCATCCTGGAAGATCTGGAGGTAATACTTTAAATTTCTTGGTTGGTGACCCTTTAGTATTTGTTTGTTGGTTAGGGTTTTTTTCTGTTTCTAGCAAGCAGCAAACAAGATCTGGGGATTGCACTGGTGCACCATGGGATACCTGCTTAGCCACAAGCCAACCAGAAGTCTTCGAGCTTGAAAATTGGCCAAGTCTGAGCCAAGGATCGGCTCCGAACCCATATGTAAAAATGAAGGGTGAGCTGGACTACCAACGTGGAATGTTATGGTGAGTACATAACTTCTTTTTTTTGGATATTAAATATATCATAGGAACCTTTCTCCCTCAAACGAGATCTGGGGAACAGCCTGTAAGCACCATGAGATAGGACTCAGCCTCGACCCAGTAGAAGCTCTTAAGCTTTGATATATGGCCGAGTTTCGGCTCCGAACCCAACCAGCAAGACTGGAGGCGAGATACTGGACAACAAACATGGAATGTTATGGTGAGTACTTAACTTTTTTCCTTTAACAGACATTTACTCCTTCAATATTTCTGACAAGAGTACTCTGCAGGGAAATTTTTTAAATCTGCCATCTCATTACACACACACACAAAAAAGCCAGTTAGCTCTTTCTTCTCCATCACAACTCCGTTTGCATCATCCTGAGGAAATATTCTTTGAAGTCTGCTTGGGATACAAAATACCTATGCAGATAATTCATAGCAAAAATCCTAACCCTTCTGGATATCATTGCACTTGTAAATTGCTTTTCTAATCTCTCCTCCCAATCTAATCTCCAGTGATTGATTCTTATAGTTAGTGTAATTATCCCATATTTTTAACAGCTTCTGTTCTAGATTCGACTAAAAACCCTACAAGAGCAGATCTTTCACTTAAGACTCCCCACTTTTTTGTTTGTCTATATTCTATTAATCTCAGATAAGGAAGGCAAGTCTGTTCCCTGCAGTCCAAATGTCTTCTTGGCCTCATCCCACTGTATTACCTCTCTCTTCAGTTATTTTCTCCCAATACCTTGGTTCCTTTCCAATTTTCTTTAGTAAATTCCAGCCCCCTCTAGGCTGTTTTGTGTACGCCTTCTTGTAGTCATTCCTACTGGCAAAATGTCCTTTTTCCATTCAAAGTGTTTGCATAATTATTAAAATACTTTGTGAGTTTATGAATGTAATATTCTGTATGGTGGCAGTAGGCATCTTTAAGGATCTGCAGCCAAAATCCCAAATCTTTCCTTATTTCTTGAATTGCCCCCCCCCCCCCTCACTGCTGCTTCATCAGTATCCCTTTCCACTTTGAATTCTAACCTTCTGCTTATGAATTCTAACCTTCTGCTTATGTTAAGTATATGAACGAACCATATCTGTGCAGCTCTAAAATATACCTTCAGATTGGGCAGATCTAAACAAACTTGTTTCGTCTTGCCCACTTTCCTTCCCAGATGAATTCCTTCAACTCTGTTATTGTCCACAACTTTTCTTCTGAATGATAAATATATGCCTGACCTGTATATAAAATTAAAAGGACTAAAACCATTCTCACGGCTTTTAATCTTACTGTCCATATCCATAAACAAGAGCTTCCAGTTTCTCAGTTTTTAATTAGATTTGGTCTTTTCCCATATATCTTTAGCTGTCATAACAGAATTATGTCCGATGAACAATGGGTATGATGGATCAAGTCAGGTATGGGTATGTAATTTACAGCTATAGCCTTTTGTTTTATCTTCATTCATTGTATATCCTGAAAAGACTTGAAACTGTCTCAAAATGTTCCACACCACCAGAGCACCATCTGTAAAGTATACATGTAATTCCAAACCGTTGTGTAGATGTTGCAGAAGAAATTTATATGCCTAGACTAATGCTTATGTTTTTTTTTTTTTTTTATTGAGCACTTGATTTGAATAATTTTATAATCAAAGATGAGTGCTGCACCCTTTTAGCTTTGCTTCAGGACACACTAATAGCTTGTCAAGATTTGCTGCTTATACATAATCAGTACATGAAAAGTACAATATTTTGTATTAGCTGCAGGAAGCACAATTTGCCTTTACTTATCCCACCCACATGCAGCATCTCTAATAAGTTAGCCCTTTACTGCTTAAAAATGTCGTCATATGGACACTGAATGAAAAGGTGATCATGTTTGACTGTTAATTGAAGTGACCTCCAACCAGTACCTTTTTATTTTTTTAATTTGCTAACCTGCTAAACCCACTAATGCACATGCTTCTTTTCATTTATGATATTGGGGGTATTATAACTTGCTCACAGTTGCACAGTAAGGACTCAACCCCTGGACTACAGGGTGAAGCTTTTTGGCAGCAGATAGCCTTCGTCCTTTGCACTAAACTGGTAGACTAAGTCATTGAAATACAGTTAGATTGTAAAAAAAGGCATTGAAATTCACCTGAAGTAAAATAATCTGATTTTCTGTTAGGAATAAACCTTTGCCATCTGCACTGTCAAGGTTTAATCCTTGAGCACAGCTGTCTTGATAGGAAAGCATCATTAGTTTTTTTAGTGCATTAGGCATCAGTCATTCATGGGTCATCAAACAGGTATTTGAAGACTGTGTGCTACCAAGATACAGTCAAGAATGAAATTTACATTGGTAAAAACATGGTAGATGTCCTTCAAGGATGCATCTGCAGTCCTTACATATGGGTTGTCCTGCCTCAGGCAGCCCTTCGGTCGGCCGGATTCCAAAGTCTGGGTCCGGCATCGGCTGATGTCACCCTTTCCCCAACGTCAGAGCGCCTGGGGTATAAAAGCATCAGCCGACACCATCTTCCCCAGTCTTTCTTGCCGCGTGGTGCCCGAAGCAGAAGCAGTTCACAAGTGCCGGTCGGCCAGCTCCTGTAACTTCAGCTACCGAAGACTTCAAAAGCTAAGTACCCCGTTGGGGACTCTTTCTTGCCTCAGCCGATGTCAGGTCAAACGCTTAAAGTTAATAATTGTTTAACTTGTGGGAAACAAATACCTCATAAGGATTTCCATTCTTACTGCCTCCCCTGCATAGGCCCAGACCACGACGTCTCGGCCTGTACAGCCTGTGTTTCCTTCAATCGATGCACTCTTAGGCGTCGGGCGGAGTTTGCAGAGGATTTTTTTGGGGCTAGTTACTGTTATAATTTGCCGTCGGAAACTCCAACTTCTCATTTAACCAAAAAACGGAAGGACAAGGACCGACACACGCGGACCGTGGTTTCGGCTGAAACCACGCCTAGGCCTACCGCGAGTGTCTCTGTCTCGGCTGAAACAGAGTCCTTGGCTCTTCCGACCGTCGAAACCGCACAACTGACTACCTTGGCCCCGGAGGCCCCCTCTGAGTCAGTTATAGAATTTCCCTCTGAAACCGGTGCTCTGGAAACTTCCGACACCATTTCTCTAGATAAAACTACGCCAGCACGTGGAGCAGCCAGGCCTCCTGCATCCATGTCCACAAAGGCATTCACAAGGGCTAAAGCTGCTAAATGGCCAAAATCTCTGCCTCCCAAGGCTATTCCTCAGGGATCCACTACCGGTTCACAGATTTTAAGTTTAGCTGAGGACCTTATTACCTTAATTAGCGGCTCTCAGCCACATCCGGATAGGGGCTCTCAACCTCCTCTAGACAAAAGGCCCAGGGTAGAGCACACTGATCCCCAGTCTTCTGATGAGGCCTCAGATGACTCTGCTCTGTCAGACTACCAGGAGGAGGCCTTTACGGCCTACGAGGATTCTGATGCAGAGGAATCTATTCCCTCAGCCTCCCCTCCTGAAGAGTTGTCCTTTGGGGAGACCCTACACTCCATGAGAGAGCATTTCAAATGGCAGGGCCAGGAATTCTCTGATTCCAGGAAGAGATTAAGGACTTTTTTGCATTTACCTCAGCATAGACCTTTGGCTATTCCTCCTGTTTTGAATGTCATTGATGATGTGTACTCTGAGTCTAGCATTTCCCCTGACTCCCTTCCTCCGGCTCCTGTTAAACCCGATAGGTACTACAGGGTCCCAGACTCACATCATTTCCTTTACAAGGGCCACTCTGCTGACCCAGAAACTATTTCCCAGGGCCCTAAAGGGGTTGCAACTGCCACTACTAAGAATCCACTCCCTTCTGAAAGGGAGTCCAGGGCTTTAGAGAGATGGGGTAAAAAAGTGTATACTTCTTCCACTCTTTCTATGAGGGCATTAAATTGTCAATTCCATATGATACAGTACCAAGAGTATTTTAGATGAATTGCATAAAAAACTATCTTCGCCTGAACCCCTAGATCGCAAGGCACTTCAGGATCTGGTACATAACTCCCAACAGGTTAGCAACCATTTCTTGCAGTGTGGTTATGATGCATTGGAAGCTTCATGTAGGTCAGCAATGACGGATGTAGTCA
Source organism: Protopterus annectens (assembly GCF_019279795.1). Classification (NCBI taxonomy): domain Eukaryota; kingdom Metazoa; phylum Chordata; order Ceratodontiformes; family Protopteridae; genus Protopterus; species Protopterus annectens. Next base: position 1,149,099,062 of record NC_056746.1, read on the forward strand.
TACGAAGGCATGCTTGGCTGAAGGAACAAACTCTGCCAAATCATGTTAAAGCAAAGCTTCTGGATGCGCCACTGGAAAAGCAAAAGTTATTTGGTTCCACTGCTCAGGAGGTCTTAAAGAAATTTGAGGAAAAGGCTAAATCTGTTCAAACAGTCAAAGATTTTCTCCAGGTCCAACCACCAAGATTCAGCAGAAATTGGCCTTCTAAGAATTGGTCCTTTCCAGACACAGAGAGATTTCAGAGAGGCAAGAACAGGCGTGCCAGAGGTAGAGGGCAAGCTAGAGGCTCCTACAGAGGACATCAATGGCAGCCTCCTAACCAGAGAGGTAGTGCAGGACCTACAACTGCTGCACAAGGACAGACTCAGACTTTAATTTGACCCCGCCAACCAGGGCTCAATTGGAAGCACCTTTGGGCGGAAAGCTATCTTTATTCTCAGAAAATTGGCACATTATTACAAGGGACAAATGGACACTGCAAATAATAGACAAAAGGATACAGGTTCCATTTTCATACATTACCAAAAAGAAAAGGCATGCCAAAACCTGCCACCAAATCAAAGAGCAGAGGCTTTCAAACAAATTTCCAACCTACTGCAAATGAAAGCTATAGAAAAGATTCCTCTCACAGAACAAGGTCAAGGATTTTATTCCGGACTATTCCTTGTCCCAAGAAAAGAAAAACAATGGAGGCCTATACTGGACTTGTCCGCACTGAGTACTTATCTCATTGTGCCAAAATTCAAAATGCTGACCCTACAGCAGCTCCTTCCCATGCTGGGCAAGGGGTCTTGGCTGGTAACTCTAGACCTCAAGGAGGCATACCTGCATGTCCCCATCAGACAAAGTTGCAGAAGACACCTCAGATTTCTTGCAGGTTCAGAGCATTATCAATTCTCAGCATTGCCCTTTGGCTTATCTACTGCGCCCAGAGTATTCACGAAATGCCTGGCATCAGTAATTGCACACTGCAGACTTCAGGGGATTCAAATATACCCATACCTGGATGACTGCCTTATACAAGCGGACAGCCAACAAACTCTGGTAAAACATTTGAATTATACCATCCGCCTACTTCAGGCCTTGGGATACACAGTCAACATTCAAAAATCAAGACTTGTTCCATCCCAAAGAATAACTTTTCTGGGTGCGAAACTAGATACAACCACCCAAAATGGCTTTTCTCACAGAAGAAAAACAAAGACAACTACTGGATTATTTCGAAAATCTGACAAAACAAACCCAGCTGACTGCAAGGAAAATCCTGCAGGCCCTGGGTTACATGGCATCTTGCATTCTTCTGATTCCACAAGCAAGGCTGCATATGAGGAAACTACAATGGTACCTAAGGAGTTTATGGTCTCAACACAGTCACAGCCTAGAAGCTTTGATGCCACTCATTCCATGCCTTCAGAAGGAATTTCTGTGGTGGGCTCAAGCAAGCCAGTCAAACATGGGTCTGCCCTTCAGCAAACCAATAATCAGCCAAACCATTACAACGGACGCCTCAGACCATGGATGGGGAGCACACATGGAGGGCAGATGCATTCAAGGTCTATGGTCACAGAAAGAATTGCGCATGCACATAAACCAAAAGGAAATGCTGGCAGTGATACATGCAATCGGGGCCTTCAAACACTTCCTGCATCAAGGCCACCTGCTAATAAGGACAGACAATACCACAGTTATGTGGTACATAAACAAGCAAGGAGGTACCCATTCTTACCTGCTTTGCAGGCTGGCAATGAATCTTTGGGAACTTTCCCTAAAACTCAATATAGAGCTACAATCCCAGTTTGTGCCAGGGAAAGACAATGTACTGGCGGACAGTCTAAGCAGAAATATCATGGATCCACATGAATGGATGCTGCACCCAGACATCTTCCATCAGATAACACAATCATGGGGGAGGCCGGACATAGATCTTTTTGCCTCCCACCACAACCATCAGCTGAAGAAATTCTGCTCAAGGACATACCACCCACAAGCATGGAAAGTGGACGCCCTCTCTTTCAGCTGGAATACTCTTAACAGTATATGCATTTCCACCTCTTCCATTAATGACCAAGGTCTTACTGAAGATCAGGACAGAACAGCCAAAAGTGATTCTCATAGCTCTGGACTGGCCAAGACAGCACTGGTACCCACCGTTAAGGAGCATGTCACGCACGAAACCATGGCCTCTACCACAATGGCCACTTCTTCTGACACAGCACAATTACAAAACTCTGCACTCCAGCCTGAAAACCTTGCAGCTGACAGCCTGGAAAATACCTTGACTCCTCACCAGGATAAATTATCCAAGAGAGTGAAGGATATCATCATGGAAGCTCGCCGGCCTTCCACAAGAAAGGCATATTCAGCAAAATGGAAAAGATTTCGCACTTGGAGCACCACAAAGGGCCAAGATGCGACAGTGATGAACATTGCACATATCCTGGAATACTTGGCAGAAATGCTCCACAATGGTCTTTCTTACTCTTCCATAAAAATTCATGCTTCAGCAATTTCAGCAGAATACAACACGGATCCACCTGTCTTTTCCTCATCCTCTGCTAAGGCAGTTTCTAAGAGGAATTAAAAATATCAACCCTCCAAGGAAGCCACCAGTGCCTACATGGGACCTTAACTTCATGTTGAAAAAATTAACTTTACCTCCCTTTGAGCCAGCAGCATCTTCAGAACTACAGTTCCTGTCTTGGAAGACTGCCTTCCTTCTGGCTATAACCTCAGCAAGAAGAGTAGCTGAGTTGCAGGCCCTCATGGCAGTACAACCATTTCTTATTTTTCATCAGGACAGAGTCTCATTGAGGACCAATCCTTCATTCATGCCAAAGTTAGTATCCAGGGTCTCATTGAACCAAGCTATTCACCTGCCTGCCTACCTTTCCAAATCCACAAAACAAAGGAGAGAAACTTCTGCATACCCTGGACATTCACAGACAGTTGCGCTACTACTTGGACAGAACGAAGACTTACAGGAAAACTGACCAGCTGTTTGTAGCATATGCTGCTGGTGTACAAGGAAAAGCAATTTCCAAACAGACAATTTCAAAATGGATAGGGAATTGCATTCGATTCTGTTACTCTTTTCATGGCAAAACTGTGCCAGCTAACATTAGACCTCATTCCACCAGAGCCACAGCCACCTCCACAGCCTTCTTAAGAGGGGTGGCTACCAAGGACATTTTAGAAGCTGCTACATGGAGCTCCGTGCATACATTTTCCAAGCATTACTACTTACCTTTATATTCCAGATCCAGAGCAGGCTTTGCTACGGCAGTCCTGCAGGGTATTTTAGCTACACCATCCTTTTCTTAGATCCTACCACCCCCAGCGTGGCTATGGTATTCTACCCATATGTAAGGACTGCAGATGCATCCTTGAAGGACATAGTACAGTTTTGTACCTACCATAAATGTAGATGTCCGATAGGTATACATCTGCAGTCAGATTTTCCCTCCCTCCTTCCCCTCTGTGGTACTTCTTGGGTACTTATCCCTCTTTCTAGCTAGCTGGGGTTATCTATTATGGTGTATTTGTTTTATATTACTGTGCATGTTTGGAAATTTTTTTTGCATCTCTCCAAATTTAGCCTTCCTTAGAGGGCACCTGGCATCTGGGGCAAGAAAAACTGAGGAAGATGGCGTCGGCTGACGCTTTTATACCCCAGGCGCTCTGACGTCGGGGAAAGGGTGACATCAGCCGACGCCGGACCCAGACTTTGGAATCCGGCCGACCTGAGGCAGGACAACCCATATGTAAGGACTGCAGATACATACCTATCGGACATCTACATTTATGGTAGGTACAAAACTGTACTTTCTTGAGTAACTTAATATGCTTCTTTCTATTTTTTAATGAGAAGTTATGTATGTGTTGAAATACTGTTTCCCATCTTTTTTAATGTGGACCTGTCCCAAAGTGTATCTGGGAACCATGGGTGTTGCCTTTATGGAATAAAGGAAGCGTAGGTAATAAAATTGTGATAATTTGAATTAAACATTGGAGTATGACTAAATAAACTGGGTGTCATTTTTGTTGTTAAATGCTCTTGAAGCATTGGTAGTACCTGTTATTTAGGGACCATGAGTAGTAGTATGCAGTAAGAGAAGCGTAGTTTGTGTAAAATAAAAACGTTGCAAAATAAACTGGACATACAACATTCACAGTACTTGGTTGTGTAGTTTTTGTCAGATTTTAGAGTTTGTTGTAGTTGAGACAAAATAAGTGAACTGTTTACATTTCTGATTTTTCCTCCCTCAGAGTTCCTGTATTACCTTCAGCTATTGGAAAGAGACTGTATCAGTACTTCTCAGCCCGGATCGGACCTCACCCTGTGCCATAGTTAGCTACATTGATGAGGCTTACATGGACATTGATAAAGATTTTACAGAGGAGTAAAGATCCATCTGTTTAGTGGGCTTGTGCTTCATTCTTACAGAGAGCATTACAGACCATGAATATTCAGGAGCACATTGTGCAGTGTTGTGTACAGTCTTGAATTTGTGGAATGTTTTTGGAACCTGGTGCCGACTCTTACATGTTTGGGTTTTAATGCAAGACAAATGTACAGAAACCCAGGCAGATGTATTCAGGGATGTTTGCGACTGGAATGAAAACTGCTAAGTATGCTGTTGCTGCAGACGTTTTTAATACCCACAGTCGTAAATGGATTGTGCTTCACAAAATGTGGTGTAATTATTTACAGAACTGATCAACCAGAACTTCGTGATCAGCATGGTCTAAGCTGATCCTGCTTTCTCTCTCCCTTTGGCCCAAGGGCAGTGGATGTAAATAAGGCCTCCGTTTTTAGTACTCTGTAGAGGTCGTAGTGACAGAATTCTACGTTCAAGATGGGCTTGTCCATTTTTTTTTTTTTTTTTTTTTTTTTTTAATGGACGGTGTATACAGAAATGCAGATCAGAGGTTTTGAACTTTGCCAGAAAACAGACATCCGCAGAACTTTGTTTTGCATTCTGTCGTGGAAAGAGGAATTTTCAGAGTTTGATTGTTGTGCATTTTGCTTTTGAGTCCTGGGAACTGTAGCCTTCTCATGCATTTCAGACTGCTTTATATTCTGAAGTAATTTTTCTTTCTTAGTCTTTTCCTTTTTTAGCATGTTTGTGTGTTTTCTCCAGCATCCTTTTAATGTATGGGGAAAAATGTGCACTTAAGAGAATTTAATTGTATTCCATGGTGTCTTTAATGGATTAGAATTGCTTTGGCTTTGAGTTTGTTGAAGTGCATTAACATCTGACTTAATTATACTCAGACTTGATTAACTCATTACCATTGGAAGCACTTCATTCAGGCAGTGATAGCAGGGTGATGAAGTGCTTACCCATAATCCCATTTTTATTACTGATTTCATAAGTTCAACGATGTTAAATTTTGAGGGCAGCAGTCCTTGATTCCCATCTGGGTGTTAGGCGAATGGTGTAACAGTTCTACAGATATGCAGTTAAAGTGGGGCTGTTTATTACTAGTATTTACCTATAGTATTTCACAGGTGCTTCTTCAGTGCATTCTTTTAGATTGTTGTCTAAAAGTATAGTGTCTGGGAAGTGATTTCAACTTATTCAAGCAGTAGTTTGTTAGCAGGTGTGGCCCCATTTTCCTGTAAACGTGCCATTATGTAGCAAGTATTTTAAATTTGTTTTATCCCGTTAAGAAGTATTTGCATTTGACTTAATGTTGCCTACAAACAGCAGCATTTACACTGTTTCCAATTACATTTTAATGTAGTACTTGTTGAGCACTTCTCCACGTTTGTTTTTGAGCTGGTTGCATCAGGTGTTTTACATTGAAGGGTAGGTCAGATGACGATGAACCCCATAAGCATTTTTCATTTACATCATCAAGCAAATCATATTTCCTTATAGGTTGATATTCATCTTTAATAGGTCCCAATTGAGTTCTCTGTAGCAGACAACAGTGAGAGGCTAGGCTAGCCTGGAGCACACATCGAGCGTTTGAAAAATCTTCAGTCCTACAGACCTGTTAACTTTTCTTGGATTTGTCAACTGTCAAAACAGCTTACTTTGCCATTGATGAAAAGAAAATTGGTGCAAAGGGAAAAGCTGTAATAGCAGACTGTGCCAGTGCTGTGCCTTGTTTTGCAGGCTGTTTGCATCTCTTCCTGCTTCCTGTCTCTAATGTCAACAGTAAAAAGATTCTGAGATAGAGTTCAAAACAGAAGAGGACAAAGTAAATTAATTTGATGCATTATAACTTATTGCAATGCTTTACGCAAACAAAATTAGATTTGCACATAAAATAAATAATTTTGGACCAGTGCCACAACTGATTAAAACGCCTTTGCTTTTGTTCTGTACTTGTAAGGAAGCCCATTATGACCTTAAAATTGTCTGGTATTTTTGGGAAGACTGCTTTTGTTTTGATGCAACTTTGTCTTGTCCCTGTTGCTCACCGTAAAAAATAAAGTAACACTACTGTGCCTTTTCTATGTCTGAGAGGTCAAGTGAGGAGGGAGTTTTTTTTTTGTTTTGTTTTATCTGAAGTCATTGCTACTTTTTGGTCAGTCAGTGGCTCCCAGGCAAATGTCAGCTCATTTCCCCTTCCTGTTACCGGAGCATTAATCCTACACTTTAATTGCTGCACTGAGACACTATTGCCATTTAAGAACCTGGACTTTGTAGTGATGGTTCATATTTGGTGTTATCAGCCTTGACTTCCAGGACTCTGATCAGTTTAGAACATAAGTGTTGGTCGTTAATATCATGAGATGTGCTTTATTTTATAGAGGCAAATGGATTACATTTTTAGTAACAGCTTTGGTTTCTTAGTTTCTTAGAGGCCTTAACTTGGTTTTGTACCTGCACTGTGTGTTCTCACAAGAACAGCTTTTTGAATGCTGACAGTGGATGTCACCTGATTTTCTTGTACTATTGATGTATCTGTCTTTGTCCCAGGAATTGAATATTTCCCTCTGTAAGGTAAATTTCTCTTGTCCTCCACTATGGTATTAAAAGATTGGTATGAACCACACTACCCCTTATGAATGTTTAAGGTGGTTAGACATAAAGCTTGTGACAGTATCTGATTCTGATAAATTATTTAAGGTGAATAGTAATTCACAAAAAATTAACAAATGTTACTTGTCTGGTTTAAGAATGTTCCACATTTAAGTGTGACATGCACCATTTTTACTTAAAAGTCCACTGCTCTGGATTGGACATTAGGAGTACGTTCATATTCTCTTTCACGTCTGCCTCCGTCACCCACACCACCTGCGCATTGTGGTTTACAGGTTTTGATTTGCTTATGGATCACAAGTTTTTTCTAGTACTTTGCATATTCTAGTTTGTCTCCTAAAGAACCTTGATGGAAAGTTCCTGTGTTCATTGCCTAAAAGCATAGACTTTCCAGGTGTAGCTACATTTGACCTATCACTAATCATGGCCACTACAGGAGCTGTGTTTATATGTAATATGAATGCAGCATCAGCATGTCCCAAGTGTTTGTGCTTTAACCCCATGGCGTGCTGGTGTAGGAAAGTTTAAAGCCTTCAACAGCTTCCAGTACTTAATAGTGGCTGGGGTTGTTCGTCAGGAGCCAAACAGAGGATCTGAAGTAGGCAGACTTCATTCGTCTGCAACCTGTGGGTATCGGATCCGAGCCGGCAATTCAAAAGTTTAGGCTCCGAGCTCCTAGCTCCTCCCTCTTACCCATAACCCCTTGCCAAGCCCTGACTGACCTCAGATTTCGTTTGCCGCTTTTCAAGTAGCTACGGATTCTAGAGCTCCTGGCGTTTGTTGAAGAAAGATAAGATTTTTTGACTAAAAAGTTTTGAAAATCTCTATTTTTGTTATTGATATTGTTAGTGTTGAGTGTGTATAGGCTTTCCTCTCTCTTTTATTTAATAATTCTCGGGTTTTAGTTTGTTTGTGTGTGTGTTGTGTTAGGCCTTAGGGTTGTGATGTCTGAAGCCCATAAGGCTGTTTTCTCGAAATGTACCGAGTGTGGCCATAAGCTGTCCCCAGCGGATGGCCACACTGCAAGTCATCTTGGGGTTGAACACCTGTCATCTGGTTGTACCATTTGTGCAGGGTTCAACCCCGCTTTGAGGGAGCGGAGGTCGAAGCTGGTGCTGGCGGGTCTTTACCTCCAGATACCGCGGCCTCTGCCCTTCCACTCAGCAACCTGTTGCTGTGGGTTCTCCCTCCGGCTGGGACTCAACCTCCTCTAAGTTGCCGGAGGAAGAGTCCTCTAGGGAGAGAGAGAGAAGAGAGGCACAGGAGAGGCACCACAAGCGGAGGCGAAACTTCCAGTTCGGCTCCTCCATCTGCGGGCCTCCCCTGTGCCTTCTAGCTTTCCTCCTCCTCGGCTCCACTCCCTCTGTTCTCTCCTGGACCCGAGGAGGAGGAGGCTAGCCCTTCTAGGAGGTCTCCGAGGCTCTCTAGGTCCGCTTGGTGGCCTCCACCAGGTCAACTTTTTCCATGAGTGAAGCTGATATGGACCGGATGATGAGGAAATTCATCCAGGCCCAAATGCAAATGGGAGTGCTCCTAGCCCCCATCCGGGAGGGCTTGACCCTTCGCCCCTTGGCTCCTTCTCCGACCCATACCACGGGTTCGGAGCTGTCGGCGCCGGGCAGACTTGGATCCGGGGGTGGGTCGGATCCGATGGGTCGGCGCACCTCGGATCCGTCCCATCCCTTGAGTGCTTCAGGTACTTCGGACCCGACCTCTCGGAGCCGAGGGCCGAGCCTCGGATCCGAGGGAGCTGGTGTGTCTTCGGCTCCGTCCAGGTCGGAGCGCACCGGTCTCTCGGATCCGACGGTTTCGGCTCCGACTCCGATCCGTGCGTCAGATCCGAGTGGGGGTTGGCTCTCTGGGTTTAGAGAAGCTGGCTCCCCCTCGGCTTTCGACGTAGTGGAAAGGGCACTGTTGAGGACGTCCAGACCCCCGGTCCCTGCCACGGCTCCATCCCGCACTCCCTTGCAGTTGGGCCAGGCCCCCACCAGCCGGTCCCAGGGACAGCCCACCTCGATGTCCCAAGTGGTTCCCTTGGAACATCCAACTGCTGAAGAGTACTCCTCGGACAGCCCCCCCGATGAAGTACCTCGGAAGCGTAAGTGCAAAAGGAGGCACATGGACTCCCCCGAGTCCGTTACTGAAGACACAGACTTGGATGAAGGGGAAGGCTCCCCTAGATCACCCCCTGAGGACGTCTCATTTGGAGACATTATGGAGATGTTAAGGATCGGGGGGGTGGTCTGCCCCCAAGGCTTCCTCGGACGAATCTGTGTTCTTGGAGGCATTCGAGGCGGGCCCTTCTACCTCTTGGGTGTCCCCTCCTGCTGACCCCCTGGTGGATCTTATTTCCATCAGAGCGTGGAAGGATCCGGACACCGTTGAGCCTATCCCTAAGTGCCCGGACTGCATCCTTTCCCCTCCGGCGGACCGCACTCACTGGAGCAAGGGCCCCCCAGTAGATGCCATGATGATGGCTGCAGCCACGAAGAGGGAATTGGCCCAGGAGAGTCCCTCCATGCATCCTCCGGGCAAGGAGTCCCGCTCGATGGATCGCATTGGGAAGCGAGTTTTCAGTTCAGCAACCTTCTCCTTGAGAGCGCCGAACTACATGGCACATGTCATTAGGATGCAGCGGGATCTGATTAAAGAATACGCTGCATCTCCCCCGGAGTCCATGTCGAGTGAGGATAAACAGGTATACTCCACCCGAATGGCCACTCTCAGATCAGTTTCCAATACATCTATGCGGCTGCTTTCTCATGCTACTGAGGGAGCCGCTAGAGCCAGCGGAGCAGGCCTAGTCATGAGGCGACAGGCCTGGCTCCGCCACTGTGATTTTGCAGAGCCCTTCAAGGCGACCTTCGAATGCCCCCTTCGATGGTTCTGCCTTGTTTGGCAAGACTGTTCGCGAAACATTAGTCCAGAGCGAAAAGGACAGGAAGACGCTGTCTGCCGTCGGAGTCCGCTTCTCAGCTCCCCAGAGGTCCTTCTCTAAGAACCAAAAGGGACAGAAGAAGATGTGGTTCGAAGTCGCAGCAGTCCCAACCTGCTCTGGATAACCAGTCCTTCCGTGGCAGAGGAGGACGGGGAGGTCGTCGTGCTAGAGGCAGGGGGGCTCCTGGCAACTTTGGGTCCAGAGAACCTTTCTCTGATAGACACACGCAGCAGCCCTGAAGGGTTGCCCGGCTGTCCGTCTCTGGAGGCAGTCGGGGGGCAGTTTTCGAGGCACCTGACTTCTTGGGAGTCCATAACAACAGACAGTTGGGTGCTTCGTGTCATATCCAGAGGGTATTCAATTCCCTATTCAAGGTTCCCAAATCTCGCAGCCTCCCAGATGTTCCACCCGACCAAAGGGCGGCAGCTGTCGAAATCGAACAGCTGCTAGAAAAAGAGCTATCCAGCTGGTCCCCGAGATCAAACCGGATTAGGGTTTTACTCCAGGTTCTTTTGGTGCCAAAGAAAACGGGGACCTAAGACCAATATTAGACCTTTCCCAGCTGAACCTGTCAGTAACCAAGCAAAAGTTCCGGATGGTCACCCTGCAATCTATACTCCCTCTTGAGGAGAACGACTGGATGTGCTCCATCGACCTCAAGGACGCGTACTACCACATTCGGATGGACAGACGATCCAGGAGGTTTCTTCGCTTCCGGCTGGGGGCCAGTCATTATCAGTTCAGGGTCCTCCCCTTTGGTCTCACCTCAGCCCCCAGGGTGTTCACCAAGGTGCTAGCGGTGGTAGCGGCCCACCTGAGGCTCCAGGGATTACAGGTCTTTCCGTACCTGGACGACTGGCTCCTGACGGCATCATCAAGGCATCTTCTGTGCTCAGCCAGGAATTACTTTCTTCAACTAGCCCCAAGGCTGGGCATCACGATCAACTGGGAGAAATCTTTACTGCACCCCACACAAGTTATAGATTTCATAGGAGGAAGACTAAACACCAGATGAATGCGAGCCTTCCTCACTCCAGACAGAATTGCCAACCTGAAGTGTCATGTGACAGCGGTCCTGCAACCATCTCCATCTGCAGCTTCGGTCATGAGGGCCCTAGGTTCTATGGCGGCAGCTATTCCGCTTCTCATTCATGCTCGTTTACGCATGCGGGTTCTTCAATGGACCCTTCAGGTTCAGTGGTCCCCTCTTTGTTCCTCTCTCAACGCTCCGATTGCGGTCAGCAAGGCGTGCAGGGACTCCCTTCTTTGGTGGCTTCTTTCTCCGGAGCCCCTGGCAGGGAGACCTTTTTGTGCTGCATTCCCCCGAGCCACAGTGACCACGGACGCTTCTTGCCTCGGGTGGGGGGGGCATTCTGCGGGAAAGATTGTCCAAGGCACGTGGAATCCCACAGAGACGTCATTGCATATAAATGTCCTGGAAATGAGGGCGGTGCTCCTAGCGTTGCAAGCACTTCACCACGTTCTTCCTTCAGGGACTATTGCGATTCAGACAGACAACATGTCGGTAGTCTGGTATATCAACAAACAGGGAGGAACCAGGTCTTACCCCCTTTGTCGAGAGGCCATGAGAGTCTGGGAATGGGCAATTTCCACCAAACGCTTTCTGGTAGCAACGCACATTCCGCGAAAGTCCAACATCCTTGCGGACAAGCTCAGTCGCACCATTCTTTCTCCACACGAGTGGTCTCTCAATCCTCAAGTAGCGAAGAAGATTTTTGCCGTCTGGGGCAACCCTGTTGCGATCTTTTTGCCTCTCCCTCAAACGCCAAATGCGACAATTTCTTCGCTCTGCTTCCCACCAGGGAGTTCCCAGAGATGCTCTGGTGCATGCTTGGCCTCCCGGTCTCCTTTATGCCTACCCTCCACTTCCTCTGATGCAGAGGCTTCTGCAGAAAGCCAACAGTTTGGGGAGCAGAATGATTCTCATTACCCCGTTCTGGCCTCGTCAACCTTGGTTCCCCTTCGTATGGTCTCACAAAATCAATCCACCCTGGATTCTGGATCCAATTCCGGATCGCATCTCCCACCCTCTGGGAATGTCGGTTCCCAATCTGCGCACCCTGAAGTTGACAGCTTGGCTGCTCCAGTTCCATCCTTAATTAGGACTCCGGTATCTCATCACCGGTCAAGGCCATTTTAGTGGCAGCTCATAAACCTTCCACCAGGCAGGTTTATCGGAGTAAATGGAAGAGATTCTCTATTTGGGCGGTACAGAGAACCTTGGATCCTTTCTCGGCACCTATGTCAGCGGTGCTGGATTTTTAACAGACCTCTTTCATCAAGGGGCTAGTTCTTCCACGATTAAGGTACAATTGGCAGCTATCTCGCATTATCACATTGGTCATGACACAGCTCCCTTATGAATTATGCAAAACATTTCTCAAAGGGTTTTTTTTGTTGAGGCCACCAGTCAAGGAGGTTGTACCACCTTGGGACTTGTCTTTAGTTCTGCAAGCCCTTACTGCTCCTCCCTTCGAGCCTGCAGCTTCTACAGATTTAAAGTACCTTTCCTGGAAGACTGCCTTCTTGGTAGCTATCACTTCAGCCAGAAGAGTGTCTGAGCTTCAGGCTCTATGCGTCAAGCCGCCTTACCTTTCTTCCCTGATAGGGTGTGCCTCAGGACCAATCCATCTTTTCTTCCAAAGGTCTCTTCTGAATCCAATATTAACCAATCAATTAATTTACCTGTGTTTTTTCCCAAGTACTCAAACAAAGGAGAATACAAATTGCATTCCTTGGATGTTCATAGACAATTACGTTTTTATATTCACAGAACAGCTGGTCACAGGAAATCAGATCAGCTGTTCGTCTCCTTTGCTAAATTTGCTCTGGGTAAAGCAGTATCTAAAGTCACACTATCTAAGTGGATTGCTAATTGTATTCTGCAGGCATATGACACTTCAGGTAGACCTGCTCCTCAGAGGGTTACGGCTCATTCTACTAGGGCAGTTTCCACGTCAGCCGCCTTTAAGTCCTGTGTATCATTGGATGATATCTGCGGCAGCTACTTGGGCCTCGCCTCATACTTTTATTTCTCATTATAAGGTGGATGTTGTTTCTAGAGGAAGAGCATCCTTTGGCTCAGCGGTGCTCGAAACATCCTTCCATGACGGCCGCCCAAGATTCAGGTAGCTAGGGACTCTGTCCCACAGGTTGCAGACGAATGAAGTCTGCCTACTTCAGGTTTAGAAGTTATGTACTCACCATAACGTTCCATCTGAGTAGGTGACTTCATTCCCTCCATCCCCTGACCTTTATAGAGCGAGTATTTATGCTGTTTTAGTGTACTGTAGTCAGTATTTTGAGGCAAACTCAATCTGAGGTCAGTCAGGGCTTGGCAAGGGGTTATGGGTAAGAGGGAGGAGCTAGGAGCTCGGAGCCTAAGCTTTTGAATTGCCGGCTCGGATCCGAGGTCGGATCCGATACCCACAGGTTGCATCCGAATGAAGTCACCTACTCAGATGGAACGTTATGGTGAGTACATAACTTCTAATTTATCTAAAGATCCCTAGTAGTAGCATGAAAAGCAAAATATGGGACCCAAGACCTAGGTCAAAGTCTAGGTATGGCTCCATTTTAACATCACTTATCCACAGAGGCCTGTAATCTGTTGCACACGGAATCATCTTCTAGCATGAGGTCAGTAAAATGCAGTGGTACACTTCTGGCATGCCTTCCTGGGAGTCTGACACCAGGGTGATGACTGTTAAGCAAACATGTAGCAAGCTTTCAGGTCCCTGGAACAGGTTTCTAGGTTTGAACTTGGGTCCAGGGAACTTCCTTCACATGCTGGCATTGATCAGTATTGGACCACTGATGTTCCAAAATGGGTTTACGAAGACAAGAGAACATGGTGGAGAGAGATTGTGTGTGGTATATGAAAATAAACTTTGCTAACCTATTTTTCTTATATGCCACCCACTGAACATGCTTAGTTTATTAGATTTGATACAGCTCTTGTCCTGTTTTCAAACAACTTGCCCTTGATGTTCACCCACATTTATGCTGCAGGGGTATGTAAGATGGCCTCTGGTCTGTAGACAGAGCTGTTTCTGCTTTGATTCCCGTCGGTTAGAATTTAAAAGGCAAGAAGTTTGATTTTAAGAACTGGAAGAGATGGCAACTTCTTGTTTGTAGCTCCCCTTCTGAAATTCCTTTCTTTGGATTGTCCCTCACGCTCATGAAATCCTCTGTGAAGTAGCCACCTGTTCCTTTTTACTATCCTCAAGTGCATCCTTGAGTTTATTTTTCAGATAAAGGAGAGAATCATTTGATCACTTCTGTCTTGGAAGCTTTTCTTAAAGATGTGTGTGATGCTTTAGAATGCTTAGGTTCAGATTCTTTAGCAGATGAAAATGTGGATTGCATGCCCCCCTCCCACACACACACACACACACACACACACACATCAAAAAGAAATTATGTATTGGTGTATATTTTATATATATATATATATATATATATATATATATATATATATGTGTGTGTGTGTGTGTTTTCCAAGCAGTATTAATACTGTCCAGTGTAGGTTTCATAAATTCCAAAGAAAAACAAGCTTCAAAGCAGGATCTGACCAACGTAATCCACAGAGTAAACGAGTGCCAAGTGGGTAGTTGCAAGAAAGTTTATTGATATAAAACAAAGCGCTTTAAGCTAGATACCGAGCTTTTCAAGTTAAAATGAATTCAAACATTGGAAACAGTGCCATTTTATATATCTTTCCCTATCACATGGTTAGCTAGTTAGCTGTTAGTCTTAAGTCAATTAACAGTTAGTTAGGAGTGCTACTTTAGTGAAGCAACACTCATAATTTAAAAAGGAGAAATGCTCATATGTTTAAAAGAAATACCCATATTACAAAGCGTTGCACATTTGAAACATAAAATACACTGTTTAAAAATGTATGTGCTAATGCTCATGTATTAACTCTAGTAGCAAGTGTGTATACATATAAAACCTGTTAAATGAACTGCATTATCAGTTATATTAAAAACTGTATTCCTGTTCATAATTTTTGTGTTAAATATATTTGGTGAATGTTAAAACAATTTTAAAAATAGTAGAAATAGAAAACATACATCTGTAGAGAAAAAATTGTTGAAAAAAGTATACAAGCATAAAGTTTACTGTAGTTAAAAAGTCATGTTGCAGCAGACACCTACAACAGTGAATGATCTTACTGTGAAGGGTGTGTCTACTTACAAACCTACAAGCGAGCTCTTCTAATTTTGAGAACACTGCCGATGTTAACACTCTCATTTAAACCTGGGGCTCTACTTGCTTCTAACCTGAGTTGCCAGAAAAGTTCTCTATATTCTAGACTTGTTTCCAGTACCCCTTAGCATTGGGAAGTACTTGTTCCAATACCAAGAACTTAAATTTGAAATTCTTGCAAACCAAGGAATGCTTATATAAAGCATTTGATTCCTTTTGTTTAGAAATGTCATGTAAATGCTCATAAATTCTTCTTCTAAAAGGCCTTTCTGTTTTGCCAATATAGAAACTAGTGCAGGTGGTACAGAACCCTAAGTATACCACTCCTTTGCTGCCACAGTTTGTAAAAACTTTAGGTCTAAACAGAAAGTTCCTAGAAACAATGTAAATACTAGGGGTGTCAAAAATAGTGTTACATTGTTTGCAGGCACCACATTTAAAGGTGCCTGCTTTGGGCAATTGAGTGTTCTTTCTGGTATGGTTGTTCCCTTCAAAAATTTTTCTTTTAGGTTGGTATCCCTCTTTCTAATAAACTTTGGGTGTGGTGGTATAATATTTTTCAGTTCATCATGTAGTGAAAGAACTGGCCAATGTCTGTGGAAAATTTCTTCAACTTCAAAGGAGTTGAGACAGTAAGTATAAATGAACCTGCCATAAGTGTGGTCAGGCTCTTTAATGTCAGTGTGATGAACAACCACATCTGCACCTAAAAGAGGGGGATAGAGTGTTTCTCTGCTGCCCATGACCTGTTGGGCTAAAGTAGTTAAAAGTGTTAAAGGGTATCCTCTTTCAAGAAATAGAGATTTTAGGAAGTCAATCTCATCTAAACAATCATGTGTAGTACTGGACATTCTAGAAGCTCTTATGAATTGTCTTTTGACAATGCCCTTTTTCTGACAGAAGGGGTGTCCACTCTGAAAGTGTAAGTATGTATTAGAAAAGGTTGGCTTCCTATACAGTTTAGATTGGAATACATTATTGACCCGATCCTTGTATAAGGTTACATCAAGGTAATGTAGTTCGTCATTACTAATCTTATACGTAAAAGATAAAAAATGGGTGGTTGAGTTTAAATACTTGATGAATTCCAAAAATTCATCATGGGTTCCTGCCCAAAAAAATGCATATATCGTCTAGGTACATCTTGTAGTGCACTAAATATTGTACCCAGGTGGTGGAAAAAATAAACCTTTGTTCCCATCTATGTAAGACTGTGTTAGCATAAACACAACTATATACATTTTAATGGTGAAATATACAAGCAGAAAAAAGGAATAGCTATGGGCACTCCTTATGCGTCCTTTTATGCTAACACCGTCTTACATAGATGGGAGCAAAGGTTTATTTTTTCCACCACCTGGGCACAATATTTAGTGCACTACAAGAGGTACCTAGACGATATATGCATTTTTTGGGCAGGAACCCATGATGAATTTTTGGAATTCATCAAGTATTTAAACTCAACCACCCATTTTTTATCTTTTACGTATACGATTAGTAATGACGAACTACATTACCTTGATGTAACCTTATACAAGGATCGGGTCAATAAATGTATTCCAATCTAAACTGTATAGGAAGCCAACCTTTTCTAATACATACTTACACTTTCAGAGTGGACACCCCTTCTCTCAGAAAAAGGGCATTGTCAAAGGACAATTCATGAGAGCTTCTAGAATATCCAGTACTACACACGATTGTTTAGATGAGATTGACTTCCTAAAATCTCTATTTCTTGAAAGAGGATACCCCTTAACACTTTTAACTACTTTAGCCCAACAGGTCATGGGCAGCAGAGAAACACTTTATCCCCCTCTTTTAGGTGCAGATGTGGTTGTTCATCACACTGACATTAAAGAGCCTGACCACACTTATGGCAGGTTCATTTATACTTACTGTCTCAACTCCTTTGAAGTTGAAGAAATTTTCCACAGACATTGGCCAGTTCTTTCACTACATGATTTGAAAAATATTATACCACCACACCCAAAGTTTATTAGAAAGAGGGATACCAACCTAAAATAATTTTTTGAAGGGAACAACCATACCAGAACGAACACTCAATTGCACAAAGCAGGCACCTTTAAATGTGGCGCCTGCAAACAATGTAACACTATTTTTGACACCCCTAGTATTTACATTGTTTCTAGGAACTTTCTGTTTAGACCTAAAGTTTTTACAAACTGTGGCAGCAAAGGAGTAGTATACTTAGGGTTCTGTGCCACCTGCACTAGTTTCTATATTGGCAAAACAGAAAGGCCTTTTAGAAGAAGAATTTATGAGCATTTACATGACATTTCTAAACAAAAGGAATCAAATGCTTTATATAAGCATTCCTTGGTTTGCAAGAATTTCAAATTTAAGTTCTTGGTATTGGAACAAGTACTTCCCAATGCTAGGGGTGGCGACTGGGAAACAAGTCTAGAATATAGAGAACTTTTCTGGCAACTCAGGTTAGAAGCAAGTAGAGCCCCAGGTTTAATAGAGACTTTTAACATCAGCAGTGTTCTCAAAATTAGAGGAGCTCGCTTGTAGGTTTGTAAGTAGACACACCCTTCACAGTAAGATCATTCACTGTTGTAGGTGTCTGCTGCAACATGACTTTTTAACTACAGTAAACTTTATGCTTGTATACTTTTTTCAACAATTTTTTCTCTACAGATGTATGTTTTCTATTTCTACTATTTTTAAAATTGTTTTAACATTCACCAAATATATTTAACAAAAATTATGAACAACAGGAATACAGTTTTTAATATAACTGCTAATGCAGTTCATTTAGCAGGTTTTATATGTATACACACTTGCTACTAGAGTTAATACATGAGCATTAGCACGTACATTTTTAAACAGTGTATTTTATGTTTCAAATGTGAAACGCTTTGTAATATGGGTATTTCTTTTTAAACATATGAGCATTTCTCCTTTTTAAATTGAGTGTTGCTTCACTAAAATAGCACTCCTCGCTAATTGTTAATTGACTTAAGACTAACAGCTAACTAGCTAACCATGCGATAGGGAAAGATATATAAAATGGCACTGTTTCCAATGTTTGAATTCATTTTTAGCTTGAAAAAGCTCGGTATCTAGCCGAGCGAAAGAGCTTGTTTTATATCAATAAACTTTCTTGCAACTACCCACTTGGCACTCGTTTACTCAGTGGATTACGTTGGTCAGATCCTGCTTTGAAGCTTGTTTTTCTTTGGTTTGGTGATACTGTTGCTATTTATTTCATAAATTCCACCATCTGTCTGTATCCAGTGGAGAATTGTCAGGTTTGGTCTAATGATTTATTCTCATGTGCTTGTCTTTGGGGGATGATGTTAGCCTCACTTGTAGATTGAAAAAAACATGAAACACCTGTCTACCCATCTGACTCTTAATAGATGGAATGCTTTGAACAGGCCCTTAATACAGTGTCTTTGGGAAAAGCAAACTTCTGTATTGCTTTTTGTACCTCTGGCATGTAATTCAGTATTTCCAAGAGTGAGGTTACCACATCCCATCTGCAGCAATTACCATCTCCAAAAGTTAACATGGTTCACAGTTTCATAAAGAACTCTGCCAGATTGTCCATCATGCAGCAGTTAAGGATTGAGTTTTTGACAGACCCTTAAGTAGTTCAGTGACAGTCTTCAAATTAGACTGTTATGGTTTTCCTCTGCTATGGTTGTATAATCCTCTAACCTCATTTCCTGTTGATGCTTCTTATTTGTTCAGGAATGTGGAGGAACCATATACACCAAAACTTGCCGGATGCCGTACAAACCACCCCAAACTTTTTTTGCTGAACATTTTTATTTTTCAGTCTCTTAGCAGTCTTGGCTTTTTCCTGTCTGATTGCATTAGGGAGAGGGTGTTCTCCCTATTGTTCGGTTGGAATAGAGGGTGCAGTCGTAAGATCAGGCCTAAGCTTCTTGGTCTTTTTAGCGGGCAGCTCATCCAAGGTTCCAGACGTCAGGTCCATGTTTTTTGCTAGGTGTTTCAATCGCTGATTTTCAAGGCATAGTTTTTAACACAGCCAGACTGCTCCTAAGTGTTTTAGGGACAAAGGCCTGATAGATTTCACAAGTGGTGTGGTTGTGGTCTTGGTCTAGACAGAGCTCATGCGAGTCTTTATGTGGAATCTGCCTTCCACACTGACGCTTGTCCTTTCTACCCAACATTAAACCACAACACAGTAGCAAAAAAGTAAAAAAAAAAAAAAAAAAAAAAAACCTTATGGGGTACTTACCTGAACACGGACACAAGGAAGTCACTTCTCTAAGTGAGCAACAACTAGAGCTGGCAGTCACACAGGCGGCAGAAAAGTTCTGAGGTAGGTGCATGCTGATGTCTACTTTATACCAGACGTCCATTTGTGGCTGACGTACGTTGAGTGATATGGGCCATCGCACTTACCTTTGCAGCAGCTATCTTTTATAAAATGGCCAGACGTATGGAGTCAACCAGAGGCAGATACAGTAGCATATAGAAGAGAAGGACATCTAATGTTATGGTAAGATTTTACACAACTGTACTTTCTCTGGTTTTGCCCCAGGATTAGGTACTATCACTCAAAACAGGTGGCATCTTGATATTTCTGCATGTAACACTGTCGTTTTCTCATAAGACCATCAGATTACCTGTTGGATTGTCACAGGAAGGTCTTGTCTTAGGATTTGTGACTTCAGCCTTCATATCAGTTATACATATACGTCTCAACTGTCCAGATTTTTCTCTTTTTTGGTCTCTTACTCATAAAATTTGTGGTGGTCTAGCAAATAATTGAGGGCTGAGTTCACTAAATAATGACAGACATTTGAGTTTTAGACTTAATGTCCTTCAGAAAATGCATGCTAATGCAAAACCTGTTCTATCAATTTCCTAAGTTTGTGAGGGCAATATTTAAATTATGTCCCTGATTTTTGGGCCTTTGTCTGGATTTCTTTTGCTGAGAGGTATGCAGTTGTGATATTTTACATGGGCTGTGGGCTGTCTTCAAGCTCTGATGTTGCTGATATCACATGACTTTTCATAGCAGTGACGAATGTGATGGAAGGCTGTTAGCATATCACCACAAAGGAGATTTTTGTATTTTGCTTTAGGTAGAGAGTATTCCATGTACACGGTGCTTCCATCTTAAACTTCTTTGTACTTGTGTTTTAATCATCAGTTTTAATAGCAGTGGTAGTAAATCCTTTCTGTTAGTAATGTTTCACTATCTAGCAGCTGCCTAGTATTCTGTCAGTAGCAGTAGCACTAGTCAGGAATTTGCTGAGGCTACAGTTGCTTGGGGCTGCTATCAAGTGGGAAGACTCCTCTATGGTGTAGCGCATTCATGCGCACTGGCTCAGAGTATCTATTTCTTCCCTTTATAAAGAGCTTAACAACTAGAGTTCTGTCAAAAATCAGCTTGAATGTTGGCTTATGTTATTTCCACTTTGTTGGAGAGCATATAGATTTGTTGTTGAATGTGCATACAAATTTATGCATGTGTGTGCATTTATGTATACATACACACAGCCCTACTTGTATGCATATTTGTTTGTATAGCAAAAACACGAATTTTGTCACCTTCAGTGAAACTCCATACAGAATTTTTTGTAGGTTTGAATTTTCATGAGCTGGTTCTACTTTTTTTGAAAAATGAGGCAGACTTCAGTTATATGAATTATAGTACTTCACGTAGAACTATCAGTTTGAGTTGACAGATGGCTGCCGCATTTGCTCTCATCTTAATAGATTGTGTGTATTTGTAACATTGCATGTGGTAGACTGGACCAATTTGTTGAAACCCTGTTAGTTTTTTTTTTTTTTAAACTTTGCCCCACCCCACTGACCCACCAGTCTTCATCTCCTAATGACCCATTCATTCCTTCAGCATCCAAAGGTGGTTGAAGGGGGAGATAATCTGGGGATTGTAGCCGTTATCTGCAAGATACCCTAGTGTGAAAGAGAAGTACAGTGTCCACCATAGTTTGTATGCTCACTGTACTGGCTGGAGTGCATGCATTCCTAAGTAGTCTTGTGCCTCTGACATTCTTAGTGCAAGAGCTGCAGTGTTAGGCCTTCCCACAGGTTCTGCCCTTGCTGTAGGCTGTCTCCCAACTCCATGGCTGGTCATTTCCATAGTTTCAACCAAGCTAGCTTCTCCAGCACCAAGGCCACAAATAAAGCATGGATATCATGTTGCGTTCAAGGCCAAATTATATATACCACAGTTCAGGCCGAAAGCCCAGAAAAAATGTTAACCTTGGATTTCCACAAGCTTAGTAAAGTGGCGGTTTGTTTACTTGTTGCAGCTGTCATATGTAGATTGCTTATAACTAGCAGGTTGTGTTACTGAGTTCAGTGTGGCGTACTACTGGCCTTTAAGCACTGCGACATTGTAGGCAATTGAAAAACTGAGTTTTCTGTTTTAGTCACTTTGAGATTTGTTTGCATGCCTGATGAAAGGAGTACTGAGCAAGCATTTGCACTTTGTTTGCAGGTATTTTCAGTTTTAGTTCTGTGAATGTCCTGAAAGGTTGGGTTTTTACCATAAAAATTTGTTTGCATTATACATGATTGTAGTCTGATCTGATGATCTTCTTAGAATTAAAACTTTGTGGGTGAGCTGACACCTATGTGTATTTATAAGTAGCCATCCATCCTTATTTGATGCTCTCCAGACTTAGGCCATCTTTTTTCCTGCAAGGAAGGAAAAGTGGAGTTTTGATCTTCCAAGACTGACTTGTTTTTTTCATTTGCCATGGGGCGCTTGGTTTGGATTGCACATAATCAGCCTTCAGTCAATGCCAGGTTATGCAAGCATTGTAATACAGTAGTTTTCAGACTAGCTTTCAGATTTAGGCTTATAGGTTACAGAACATTTCCCTCTGTGGGCAGTTGGTTGTAGATACATGGTTGAGTTGCAGTTCACCTGCAGTGAAACACAGTTATGACATTCACAGTGGGCACAGTGAAGTAGACATCTGATATAACCATGCAGGTGTGTGTCAGGGGAGAGTGTTATATTTTTTTCCCAGGACCCTAGAGACGGCAGGCAGCTGTAGGATGACCAGTGGACATGTCAGTGGCAGAGAAAATGTGTTCAACAGGCAGTGTTTTTATTAATGTATCAAGTGAAATACTGAGTGTTTATGTACAGTACATGCTTATACAACCACAACTAGAGGTGTAGAATCACAGGGGAAATCTTGTACATTGCTGCGATCACACTTAAGCTCCAGTATGTCTTTTAAGTAGCACTTCATAGATGCAGTGGCTCTCCTGTGTGGAGTAACAGACATTCACCGGAGCAGGGGTTGTCTGCAGGCATTGGTAAGATTTTGTTCATGGTAAGTTTAGGGATGTGTGTGGTAGGTCATCCTAGTAATACCTTCAGCTGCTTGTGGCTTGCCTCCACCTGATTACTTTCCCATAGAAGATCTAGGTTGTTTAGGTCACACACATTCCAGTCCATACCCCCCCACCCTTGGATATTCCAGCTGTGGGCTCAGCTGCATGCTATACTGTCCCCACTGTGAATTTGCTCACAGCCACTTATTTCTACAATTGAACTGCAGTTCATTTGTGTTCTCAACCAGTTGTCCATGCAGGGAAATGTTCTGCAACCTACAGGCAAAATACTGATGTGAAGTTGTTCAGTCTCGCCATGTGTTCTTTACACATGGGTTCGGAGCCGATCCATCTGCTCCGAGTCGGCTGCTTTCCAAGCTCAAGATCTTTGAGTAGCTCAAGGCACAGTCCCTATCCCATGTTGCTCTCCTACCAACCCCAGATCTAGTTTGCCGCTGCAGCGGATCGCACGATCTTCGGAGGAAGCTCGGGCCAGTAACCTTTTTTCTTAGAAGTATATATATTTAGTTATTTATCAGGGATTTGATATATGTGAGACTTTTAATATTTCTCGTAATTGTTGTTTCAGTGAGTTAACTGTATAATTTTTTTTGTCTTTCTAATTCGAAGCGATTACTCCTAGGCCTTTAGCCTTTCTTTAGTTGCGTTTTACTTGACAGGGCTCTGTCAAATTTAATTTCCTGTCACCTCCTTGTTCATAGGTGCTATTAGATTTGATGTTCTTAGTGTTTCACTGTTGCAGTCATTACGTTTGGGTAATCCTGCTGGCAGGTTGCCGTCAGTCGGCCTGAATTCCAAAGTCTTGGGTCCTGCGTTGGCTGCTGTTGCCCCCTTCCCTGATGTCAGGTCGTCAGGGGTATAAAAGAAGCAGCAGACGCCATTTTCTTCAGTCTTTCTTGCCGCGCAGTGCCCGAAGCAGAAGTAGTTCACAAGTGCCGGTCGGCTGACTCCTGAGATTTCCGTGTTCGAATTTCAGATCCAAAATCTTCAATAAAGCTAAGTACCCCATTGGGGAAACTTTTTTTCTTGCTCCAGACCGATGTTAGAAAAAAATAAATAATTATATTTCTTGTGGAAAGCAAATACCTCATAAGGACTTTCATTCTTACTGTATTCCTTGTGTAGGCCCTGATCACATTTCTGGTTGTCGGTTTTGTGCTATATTTAACCAATGCACTATTAAGCGTCAGTATGATTTTGCTTTAAACTATTTTGGATGCCAGTTTAATTATCCAGAAATGTCGTCGGATAACCATCCGACTACCGGCGTTCACAAAAAAATGCAAAGAAAAGGGGAGAAATAAACAACCGAGGCCCAAAACTGATGACGAAGCTTCTCCTAAGCCAGTCGCCAGTTCTCAGTGAGGTGCTTTCGCAGCCCCTGCCACCCGCTACTTTAGAGTCGCAGGCCGCTACTGACTCCCACATGGTCAGCCATGCTGCTGGAAACTCAAGGTATTGGAGCCTCGGATACTATTCCTTCAGATGGGTCCGGAGCCGCTGAGCAGGCACCGGCTTCTGAGGGTGTATTCAGGCCCAAACATCTTTACATTAAACCAACTTCAGCTTCAAAGGCAAAGACTGAAGTACCTTCTAAAGCAAAGAAACAAACTCAAGAGCAACGTGGACAGGCTTCTATGCCCAAAAAACAGATACTCAAAAATGGCCGAAGACTTGATTACCTTGATCAGGGGTTCCCATCCCCCTCCTGAGAAGAGGCCTTCCCATCCCCCTCCTGAGAAGCAGCCTAGGCACGAGACTGACTATGAATCTTAAGATCAGGTTTCTATTTCTTCACATTCCTCTTCTGATCAGGAATATTCTCTTCCCCCCTATGAGGATTCTGATGCTGAAGAATCTATACCTTCAGCTTCTCCTCCAGAAGACTGTTCTTTTGGGGAAACCTTGCATACCATGAAGGGAGCATTTCCACTGGGAGAGCCAAGATTTTTCAGAATCCAAAAAGAGGCTCAAGGATTTCCTTTTACTACCTCAACACAGGCCTCTAGCCATTCCACCTGTGTTAGACATTGTAGATGTGTTTTAGGAGTCTAGTCGTACCTCTGACTCCTTACCCTCCAGCTCCTGTTAAGCCTGACTGATATTACAGGGTTCCTGACTCTCATAAATTCCTTTTTAAAAACCCTGCTGCAGACCCAGAAACTATTTCACAGGGTCCCAAAGGAGTTAAGGCTTCTGCTGCAAAAAACCATACCCCCTCTGACAGAGATTCTAGGGCACTGGATAGATGGGGAAAAAAGGTTTACACATCTGCTACCTTGGCTATAAGGGCCTTAAACTGTATGCTTAAATATCAGCAACATGTCATGGCATTGCTTAAACAGAAAATGTTGTTAAACTCTGAATGTGCAGAAAACAAGGAAATGCAGGATTTATTGCATGCAGCTGAGCAAGTTGGAAAGCATACTTTGCAATGTGGCTTTGATTATTTGGAGGCCTCCTGCAGGGCCGCAGTTATGGGTTCTGTAATTAGGAGGCATGCTTGGTTAAAGGAACAAAATCTGCCTGATCATGTCAAGGTTAAATTATTAGATGCACCCTTACGGCATGATACTTTGTTTGGTGTTAAGGCAGAAGAGGTGTTAAAGAAAATGGAGGACAAAGCTAAATCTATGCAAACTGTCAAAGATTTTTTACAAGTACAGCCACCTAGGTTTAGTAGACACTGGTCTACAAAGAATTGGTTCTTTCCTGTATCAGACAGACCTCAAAGGGGCAGATCCAGATGCCCTAGAGGCAATTCCAGGCGCAAGGTTCATACAGGTTAAATCAATGGGGTGCTTCTACCTCCAAAGTTGGAGAAGACAAATCACAACCATACAGGAAACCGTCCCAATGACTTCCCCCTGCTTGCACCCTTAGCGGGAAAATAAGCACTTTTTTCCTCAAAATTTGCACATTATAACCCAGAACAAGTGGGTTCTAAATATAGTGTCACAAGGCTACAAGTTCCATTTCCATAACCTGCCAAAGGCAAACGGCTGGCCATATCTGCCAAAAAATCAATGGGCAGAGGCACAAAAACAAGTCTCATCCCTCATGGACATGGGGGCCATTCAACAAGTACCAGAGCAAGAGCAGGGACAAGGATTTTACTCAAAACTGTTCTTAGTACCCAGAAAGGACAAGGCCTGGAGACCAATACTGGACCTATCTATTCTGAACACATTCCTGGATATTCCAAAATTCAAAATGTTGACTTTGCAGCAGCTTCTGCCCATACGGGACAAGAACGCTTGGCTTGTGACTTTAGATCTAAAAGAGGCATACCTGCATGTCCCAGTCAGACAATCTTGCAGAAGATGCCTCAGATTCAAGGCTGGCTCAATGCATTACCAATTCTCTGCACTGCCCTTTGGCTTATCTACTGCGCCCAGGGTCTTTACAAAGTGCCTGGCACCAGTAATTGCATTCTGCAGACAGAGGAATACAAATATATCTTTACTTGGATGACTGTCTAATTCAAGCAGAGAACAAGGACATTCTTCTACAGCATCTGGCATTTGTGAAAAGACTTTTAACATGCCTAGGGTACACAATCACTGAAAAGAAATCAAAACTTGTACCCTCTCAAGAGATAATATTCCTGGGTGCAAGCTTAAATGCAACTGCCCAGATGGCTTATCTCATGCCAGACAAAGGCAACTGACTACCTATTTCAAAATGTTGGCAACAAAGGCCCACTTATCTGCAAGAAAAATTCTGCAGGCTTTGGGCTTTATGGCATCCTGCATCCTACTAATTCCATATGCAAGACTGCATATGAGGAAACTTCAATGGTACCTAAAAAGTGTTTGGACTCAACATTGCCACAGCCTGGAAACAATGATTACTCTCATTCCCTGCCTGCAACAGGAGTTTCGATGGTGGGTGAAGGCTTGTCACCAGAACAAGGGACAGCCATTCACATTACCCCCAGTCAAGCAGACACCAACAATAGATGCATCAGATTATGCCTGGGGAGCCCACATGGCAGGAAGATGCATTCAGGGCACATGGTCCTCAAACCAAATACATCTGCATATCAATCAAAAAGAGATGCTAGCTGTTCAAAATGTCCTGACAGCCTTCAAAGACGTACTTCATCCGGGACAACTACTGATAGACAGGCAACACCGCTGTCATGTGGTATATAAACAAGCAGGGGGGTACACATTCTTACCCCCTTTGTAGGCTAGCCATGACTTTGTGGGACACAGCATTGACTTACCAAGTACATCTGCAGGCAAAATTCCTGCCAGGAAAGGAAAATACTCTGGCAGACTATCTAAGTAGAAACCTCATGGATCCCCACAAGTGGTACCTGGATCCACAAGTCTTCAGCATGATAACAAGGAAAATGGGGATGCCCGGACATAGATCTATTTGCCTCCCCTCACAACTACCAACTAAAAAGATTCTGCACAAGGACTTATCACAGACCAGCATGGAAAGTGGATGCCCTATCTTTCAGCTGGAAAAACCTATCAGTATATGCCTTTCCTCCACTGCCTTCCTCCCCAAGGTGCTCCTAAAGGTCAGACAGGAGAAGCCGAAGATGGTACTGATTGCCCCAGACTGGCCCCGCCAGTACTGGTTTCCAATCCTAAGGAACTTGTCTCAATGCCCAACTTGGACCGTACCTCAAATACCCCATCTACTGTCCCAGCAAAACAGTCAGATCCTGCACAGCCAACTCAGGACTTTAAACCTGGCAGCATGGCGGATAATGCAATCATACAAAGCACATCTCTCAGTAAAGCTGTGATGGATGTCATTTTGGAACCCAGAAGGCTTAGTACTAGGAAATCTTATGCTGGAAAATGGAAGAGATTCTGTTCTTGGAACCAGTCACAAGGAACTGATACAGCAGTACCACATATTCCTCAGGTTTTACAATACTTAACTGATGCTGGACAAAGGCCTATCTTTTTCATCAATTAAAATTCATGCCTCTGCCATTTCGGCTCATTACAATACAGAGCCACCAGTCTTTTCTCATTCTTTATTAAAGCAGTACCTCAGAGGCGCCAAAAATTTAAGGCCTCCAAGGAGAACACCAATACCTGCATGGGACCTCAACTATGTCTTGGAAAAACACACCCTGCCTCCTTTTGAGCCAGCTGCTACTGCTGATATAAAGTTTTTATCTTGGAAAACAGCTCTGCTCCTAGCAATAACTTCTGCAAGACGAGTTTCAGAGCTACAGGCACTCATGGCTGTGGAACCTTTCATCATGTTTTATCCAGACAGGGTTTCTCTGAGGACAAACCCAACATTTATGCCTAAGGTGGTGTCCAGTGTGGCTCTTAACCAAACTATTCATCTGCCAACTTTTTATCCAAATCCACAGAACAAGGGGGAGAGAATTCTGCATTCTTTGGACGTGCACACACAGCTTAGATTCTACTTGGACAGAACCAAAGTTTTCAGGAAGACAGAGCAATTACTAGTGGCATATGCTGCAGGATCACACGGAAAGGCCATCTCAAAGCAGACTATTTCAAAGTGGATAGGCCACTGCATTCATTTCTGCTATTTTCACCATGAAAAGCCAGTGCCTAAGGGCATTAGGCCACATTCAGCCAGAGCTGCAGCCACTTCAGCAGCCTTTCTCAGGGGAGTACCAACCAAAGACATTTTAGAGGCTGCTACTTGGAGTTCAGTGCACACATTTACGAAGCACTATCATCTGCCACTCTACTCTAAATCCAGGACAGGCTTTCCACTGCAGTTCTGCAGGTCCTCATAGCCGCTCCTAATGCTGTTTAGCTCCAGCCTCCCAACCATATCTTTGGGACTCTACCCAAATGTAATGACTGCAACAGTGAAACACGAAGAACATAGTACAGTTGTGTACACTTACCATAAATGTAGATGTTCGAGTGTATTCACTGTTGCAGTCCGGGTTACCCACTCGCCATTCCCCTTTTTTCTACTGGAAGTTATCTTTCCTTCTCTAATTTACACAACCTGTGTGGTGTATTTGCTTGTAGATGAAGGTAAAGTTTATATTGGTGCATGTATTTATATATATATATATATATATATATATATATATATATATATATATATTTATATAGTTTTGGCTACCCTTTTAGGGGGCACCTGACATCTGGGGCAAGAAAAACTGAAGAAAATGGCATCAGCTGCTTCTTTTATACCCCTGACGACCTGACGTCAGGGAAGGGGCAACAGCAGCTGACGCAGGACCCAAGACTTTGGAATTCAGGCCGACTGAGGGCAACCTGCCAGCAGGATTACCCAAATGTAATGACTGCAACAGTGAATACACTCAGACATCTACATTTATGGTAAGTGTACACAACTGTACTTTGTATCTGAACATTTTTGTGACAAGACCTTATAAAATAATACTTGTAGTCAATTTCAGTTCAGGGATCTGAACTTTCTAGGAGTTCTTAGTGGATTATTGATATTATTGTTGATCAGGGATCTGATATTTGTGTTTTCTTTGGTATCATGTCTGAGAAACAAAAATCAGGATTTAAGAGGTGTGACTGTGGACAGAAGATGTCCATCACCGATAACCACGTTTCTTGTGTGTAGTGCTTGGGTCCACTACATTTGCAAGAGGATTGCTCTATCAGCCATTCCTTCAGTGGCAGGGTTTTGTTAGAAAGGCGAAAGAAATTGGTGGATAGAGGGCTGTTGAAGCCAGACTTTCAAGAAGCACTAGACAAGACTGACCAGACCTCCAAGTCCTCGAAGGGGTCGAAGTCTTCTAAGGTGTCATTGGAGCACAAGTCTTCTGCTCCGAGTACCTCTGGGAAGACTCGGTCGCCAGCTCCGCAGCCTTCGGAGCCGTGCACCGAACTCTTACCTCGGAGCCAAATCACAGTGTTGGAGCCTGTGTCGGAAGTTTTAAAGTCCCAGATCCTTAGGTCGGTAGCTTCTTCGGCTCCATCAACCTGTTCTTCCGGTACCCTTTCCAACATCGATGTGGACCATGTGGTGCAGAGGCTTTTGGTGAACCCGGCCCTGGCCAAATTGCTTTCAGCTTCCTCCCAACTGACTTTGAAGCCTACGACCCCCCGCCACGATTTCTGCTCCTCCTCCAAGGCCAGTCGAGCCTTCAGAGCCGGAAAGATAGGACCTGATAGTGATGGAATCCTCGGAGCCAAGGCCTGTTCCAGTGCCCTTGGCCCCGTCGACCTTGACTTCTTCGGTTCCGATCGAAGCGTCTCAGAGCCGACACTCTCGCGCTAGTTCCGGGGGGGGAGAGTCGAACCGATGCTTCGGTTCCGACTCTCCCTCTCGGGGCTTTGGCGCAGATGAGCTCGGCTCTGTCCTCTAGTTCGGAGCATGTGGTCTTGGCCCCTGGGAGGTTGCCGTCTTCTTCGGAACCGGCAGACTCCTTGGATCGGGAAACCAGTGCCTTCGATGCCATGAGAAAGGTCAGGTCTGCAAAGACTCTTACCTCTTCGGATCTTTCCTCTTCCTCCCCTAAAGGGCCGCGTTCTGTCCCTACACCACAGGTCCCTACCTAGCGTCGAGACCCAGAGCCTCAGGTAACCCCATTGGGTGACCCCTGTTTGACAGAGACTTCACCAGATGGCCCCCACTGATGAAGTCCCTAGAAAGAGTGTATGCAAGAGGCGGCATTTGGATTCCCCTCAGGAATCCTTAACATCAGACACCGACTTAGAGGAATCGGAAGGGTCCCCACAGTCCTCCTCTGAGGATGTCTCATTTGCAGACATCCTGGAAATATTAAGGCAGAGGGGTGACTGGTAGTCCCTTACCCCTACTGAGGATGAGTCGGTGCTCCTGAAGGCCTTTGGGTCTCAACCTTCCACCTCCTGGGTTACTCCGCCCTTTGACAAATTAATGGACTTGGTCGCTCGAAGGGCGTGGGGGTCTCCTAATTCCATGGAACCGGTCTCTCGGTGGCCCAACAAATTTATCACCTCCCCCCAAGACAGGTCTTTTCTTACGAAGGAAGTCCCTGTTGATGCCATGTTGGTGGCGGCGGCCACCAAGAAAGAGATGTCAAAAACCTCCTCTTCTGTTCATCCTCCTAATAAAGAGTCTAGGATGATGGACAGATACGGGAAACGCATCTTTAGTTCTGCGACATTTGCAATGAGATCACTTAACTATTTAACCCACTGTACCCGTCTTCAACTAGATCTCCTCAAAGAGCTTGGAGATACTGTACAGGGCAAAACAGATGATGCTGTTTCTGAGAAAGTGACAGCACAGCTTAACACCCTTAATTCTATTGTGAACTCGTCCATGTGGCTCATTTCTTATGCAGCTGATGGATCAAGCCAGGCAGCAGGTTCAGCGATAGCTCTGCGGAGACCATCCTGGATGCACTTATGCTCCTTTGCGGAAGCCTTCAAGTCTTCCTTTGCTAATACCCCATTCGATGGCTCTTTCTTGTTTGGGCCTATAGTCAAGGAGACGCTCACTAGGTGTGAGCAGGAAGGAAAGACTCTATCTGCCATAGGAGTCCATTTTTCCACTCCCACTAGACCATACCCCAACGGGCAGAAAGGTGGAAAAATGTGGTTCCGAAAGTCCCAAGGAGCTTTCCAGAACACACATAGTGTACCCCCCCCTCCAGGGACAGAGGAGGAGGGTATAATGGTAGACGCCACCCAGGCGGTAAAGGGGGTCTGCATAACAAGGGTTGACAGTGAGCAGTTCTTTGGCAAGCCCTATCAGCGCTCCTGAGAGGAGGCCTGACTGTCCTGCTCTGGAGGCAGTTGTGGGGGGTCGCTTAGCTTTATACCCAGATGCCTGGCTAGGATTACATCAGATTCTTGGGGGAAAAGCATAGTTACCAGAGGTTTACATCATTCCCTTTTCAGAATCCCCTTCTAATTGTGCAAGAATCCCAGACGTTTCACCCAGTTTGCGGAATCTAGCAGCCATAGAAATTCAAAGGCTGCTAGGAAAAAGTCATCCAGCCAGTCCTGGCAGACCAGATAGGATCCAGAACTTACTCCAGGTTCTTTTTGGTTCCAAAGAAAACAGGGGACTGGAGGCCCATCTTAGACCTCAGCAAACTTAAACACCTTTGTCAAAAAGGAAAAGTTCTGGGTGGTCACGCTTCAATCAATACTTCAGTTTCTCGAAACGGGCGATTGGATGTACTCTGTAGATCTCAAGGATGAGTACTACCACATCAAAATGGCCAGGCCATCCTGAGATCACTTGCGTTTCTGGCTGGGGGTCAGTCACCAGCAATTACGAGCTGTGCCCTTTGGTCTCACCACAGCCCCCAGACTGTTCACCAAATGTATGGCAGTGGTCACAGCTCACCTGAGACGTTTAGGATTCCAGGTGTTTCCATATCTGGACAACTGGCTCCTCACCGCCACCACCAGGCATCAACTGATTCGAGCTAGAGATTACACCATCAGCCTATGTTCCAGGTTGGGCATAACCTTAAATTTTGAAAAATCTGCTTTGCCGTCGCAGCATATTTCCTTTATAGGAGCAGATCTAGACACTACCCTGGTCAGATTGCCTCAAGAAATAGTAATATCTTTACGAAGTCAAGTGTCCCATTTGTTAACGGAAAGGAAAATTCCGGCATTCCAGGTTCTGAAGCTGTTAGGCACCATGGCAGCGAAACTCATAGCGGTTCCTCTGGGACGAATGCACATGAGGATACTCCAATGGTTACTATTCACACAGCAGTCTTATCAACAGCTTCCAATGTCACACAAGATTCTTCTGAGAAATGCTTGCAAAAATGACCACCAAGTTACTGTAGGTCACCCATTTGTACTTCCCCCTCCCACAGCCACAGTGACCATGGATGCTTCCTTGATAGGGTGGGGGTCTGTTTCAGGGAAGAACTGTCCAAGGCACTTGGTCAGACATGGAATCTCATTTGCACATCAGTGTCCTAGAGTTGAGAGCACTGTTTCTAGCGTTGCAACACTTTCATGACTCTACCTCGAGAGATGATTGCTATACAGACAGACAACATGTCAGTAGTCTGGTACATCAACAAGCAAGGGGGAACCAAGTCTTACCCCTTATGCCAAGAGGTCCTGAGAATTTAGCAGTGGGCTGTATACACCGGGCACTTTCTGATAGTAATGCACATACCCAGGTCATCCAATGTGATGGCAGACAAACTGAGCAGAGCCATTCTGTTGCCTCATGAGTGGTCCCTCAAAGAATGAGTGGCGGAAAGGATATTCCACAGATGGGGCCAGCCTTGCTGCGACCTTTTTGCATCCCCGATGAATGCCAAATGCAGAAGCTAATTTGCCCTGTACCCTCCACCGGGGGACAGCCCAAGGGACTCACTCGTATACAATTGGCCCTGGGGTCTCCTTTATGCCTTTCCTCCAATCCCACTGATCCCCAGATACTTACAGAAAGCCAAAAGCCGGGGGAAGGACTGTTATTCTAATAGCCCCATTTAGGCCTCTGCAGATTTGGTTCCCCTTCCTACAGCAATACCAAGTAGAAGAACCTTGGGTTCTGGATCCAGTGCCAGACCTGCTGACTCATTCGTCTGGAGTTCTTCATCCCTCTCTTGTCTCCCTCAAACTGACAGCTTGGCTGCTCCACTTCCCAACCTAGCCAGGTCACATGATTCGTCTCCCGTAGTTCAACATATTCTAGTTTAATCTCTCAGTCTCCACCAAGAAATTTTATAACAGCAAATGGAAGCGATTTGTTCATTGGACTTCTCAGCATGGTATTGATCCCTGTGTCTCCCCTATTCATAGTATTCTGGAATTCTTGACTTCGCTCTTCCACGAGGGTGTGGCAGCTTCTACGATAAGGGTTCAATTGGCTGCCATATCGAACTTCCATGTGGGATGCAGTGGTTCTAACATTATGTCCCACAGATTATGTAAAGCCTTTTTGAAAGGAACTCATCACCTTAGGCCACCTATCAGACATCCTGTTACTCCCTGGAATCTAAATTTGGTACTATCTCAACTCATTCTTCCCCCTTTTGAGCCTGCATCATCTTGTCCTTTGAAGTTTCTTTCTTGGAAGACAATTTTCCTGGTGGCTATTACTTCAGTGCATAGAGTTTCTGAACTACAAGCACTTTCTATCAGGCCTCCATATCTAGTCTTTTACCCTGACAGAGTATCTTTAAGAACAAATCCAACATTTCTCCCTAAGGTCTGCTCCGAGGCAAAGTTGAACCAGTCTATTGACCTTCCTACTTTTTTCAGACATGCTAATAGATTGGAGTACATGTTACATAAGCTTGATGTTCACAGACAATTGAGGTTTTATTTGGACAGAACAAAAGAATTTAAGAAATCTGATCAACTATTTGTTTCCTATGCAGACAATAAGAAAGGTTTTTCGGTATCCAAAGTTACATTGTCCAAATGGATTTCTGATTGTATAAAATTTGTATATTGTTCAGCTAAACAACCTTTAGAACTTGAAGTGAAAGCTTATTCTACCAGGGCTGTTTCTACATCTTTAGCCCACGCAGCCCGTTTACCTTTGGACACCATTTGTGCAGCTGCTACTTGGTCCGAACCTCATACGTTTATCACTCATTACAAAGTGGACAGGGCCTCCTTTGGTTCCACCATTCTCAGGAATGTACTCCCATGAGCTAGGGTGCTTGGGACACTACCCACGTGTAAAGAACAAATGGCGAGATTGAACAACTTCACATAAAGAAGTTATGTTCTTACCATGACGTTACATGCGAGTTCATCTCGCCTTTGTTCTTGCACTCCTTTCCCCTCCAGGTTCTGGAAGAACGAGTATGATTGGTGGTCTGGTTGGTCTTGCTAATGTCCTTCTTTCCAGCCAGATTATTGTTTAGCTATTGTAAATAGTTATGTACTATATACATGTTGTAATTTGGTTGCTTAGTGTGTTTTTTTTCTTGCTGGTTCAGCAAACTAGATCTGGGTTTGGTAGGAGAGCATCATGGGTTAAGGACTGTGCCTTGAGCTACTCAAAGATCTTGAGCTTGGAAAGCGGCCGACTCGGAGCCGATGGATCGGCTCCGAACCCACGTGTAAAGAACAAAGGCGAGATGAACAACTCACATGGAACGTTATGGTAAGAACATAACTTCTTTTTTTCATACGTCAGTGTTTGCTCTCCAGTCCAACAAATTATTTTTGTCTGCTGCTTTTCTACAAAATAGTTTATACATACTGGCGATCTTGCCACTCTAGATTGACACAGATGTGTGTTCCTGTCTTTCCCACAGCTATTATGCTGTCTTCTGCAATGACTTTGTTGAATTTCTGTATACTTATTCCGTATATTTCATTGATTGCTACAACAAAAAAAGAAGTAAATTTTTCTTGGCAATCTCTCATCTTTCCTAGAAGACCCTTAGGCCCTTGTTTGGTTTTACACCCTGTAGGTGACAGACGGTCCTCTGTGGTATCTTGACTCTGAATACACTGAGGATTTAGAGTGTTTTCTCTCATATGAGATTTGACTTTTGTGTTTTTTAGGACAGATTTCTTCATTCACTTGCCTTGTGTGACATCCCTCCTCTAGGCCAGTTATCAAGGAGTCTTATTTCTCACCATGGACACTGGTGAGTGATGTTCACTTGAAACATAAATGTGCACAGTATTTCCAGATACAGCTGTCTGCGCCAAAGCACAATTTCCCTTAAGAGCACATATGGAACACACTCCAGTCCTGGGGCTGGGTTTTCCTTTTTCTTACCAGACCCCAAGTAAGGATCACAACTGTAGAGTTGAATCCTCAGCTGTGTGTTCCAAGCCAAGTCCTCCACCAGCCCCTCTGTGAAACCATTGCTGTGTCCCTGCTCCAAGCAGCTGAGACACACTGAGGTTTGATTTTCACACATACACACCCCCACCCACACCCACCCACCTTAGAAAGGCTGGCACAGATTTACCAGCTATGGGGCATCAGACTGTAAGGTAGGTAATGCCACCGGAACACTCCAAAGCCAGCTACTGTAAAGCTGTTACAAGGGTACCCAATTTTACTGAGTACAACTAGTATGTTTGACCAATGCTGCAAGGCTTTCAGAAGCAGCCAGTGTGTCACCAAATAAATATAAGTACTCTCAAAGGTTAAAATATCCTCTAAAAGACCAGCCATAATGAAAAGTTTAAATGTATTTAATAATAAAATGACATGAAAATGCTAAATATCTATTTACAGTAAACACCAGAGTTTCAATCACAGGACATATTAAAAATAACACAGATGGGGAGATTCACGCAGATGCAGAAAAACAGTACTTAACTAATCTCACTATATTTTCCTGACTGATTTAAAGATTTACTGTTCTCTGGTGGGTGAGTGATCCTCCTTTGTCAGGTTTCATAAACAGACTGCTTTGAGAATTCTATCTCATCTAGTATTAAACATAATTTAATTGCTAGATTACAGAATGCTATCACATACATCTGGTCAGCTGACTTCTGGTTCCTACACTATCCCCTTTACTAGAAACTGAACCAAAATCTAGCACAATGTGTTATCATACATACTCATAGAGCTGTGCTAAGATGTGTTATAGCATTTGGAAATTATAAAAACATTTCAAAAGCTTCCACCCTTCCTGGGTAACAATTAGTTCAACCCTAAGGACAATACAGTTAGATTCCTAGCCCTGGTTTTCAGACATTGTCTCTGGCTGCAATCAGAACTGTAAGATATAATCTTTATGGCCTAAACCAGGTAATTTAATTTCAGACTATTTTTCAGAGTTAGCTGGACTGAGATTAACTTTTTCTCTTCCAGTATCCTGTGTTACAGTAAATGACAAAGTGTGTTTCTTTTCTGTCCAGCAGGACCTACTGTTGGTAAGTTTTAACACAGGCAGCTTTACAAATACATTTTCAACACAAGCACTTTTACAAATCAGTTTGATATACAAGTGACACACAATTGTTTACAAAATTCCAGCTAGCTATGCTGATGTAATGTTACACATCCACTGCCTTACTTCTCCTGGCATAGCTGTCAATACCTCACATCATCACACCTTGATGATCATCATGTTTTACTAATGCAGTCATTACATTTGAGTAATCTGCAGGCAGGTTGCCCTCAGTCGGCCTGATTAACAAAGTCTTGGGTCCTGCGTCAGTTGATGTCCATTCTTCCTAAAACATCAGGTCGTCAGGGGTGTAAAACATGCAGCCGACGCCATTACATCTGCCTTTCCTGCCACACTGTGCCCGAAGCAGAAGCAGTTCATAATTGCTGGTCGGCCGACTCCTGAAATTTTTGTTTTCGAGTTTCAGAACAGAAGTCTTCAACTTAAAGCTAAGTACCCCGTTGGGGAAACTTTTTCTTGCTCCTTACTGATGTCAGTAAAAAGTTAATTGTATTACTTGTGGGAAGCAAATACCTCATAAGTATTTTCATTTGTACTGTATTCCTTGCCTAGGCCCTGACCACGACGTACCTTGCTGTCGGTTTTGTGCTTTATTTAATCAGTGCACTATCCGTCGTCGGTACATTTTTGCTTCAAAATATTTCGGTTCTTGGTTTAATTATCCAGAAATGACGTCTGTTAGCCATCCGACTACCGGAATACCAAAAAACACACAGAAAAAGACAGGCCTTTGATGTCCAAAACTGCCGACGACACTTCTAAGCCAGTCACCAGTTTGCCGGTACTCAGTGAGACACTTTTGCAGCCCCTGATACCTGCTACTTCTGATTCGCAGGCCTCTACTGAGACCCATTCGGAGTCCGATATGCCACGAGGTGCTTCACATATGGAACTCGCGGATGTCTCTACCTTGGATGGGTCTGGAGCTGCTAAGCAGTCACCGACTTCTGAGGGTGTATTCAGGCCTACAGACTTGCATATTAAACAGACTCCAACTTCAGTGCTAAGGCCTAAATCTCAATCTATGTCTAACAAACCGATGCTCAGGCCACATGTTCCGGCCCCTATGCCTAAAAAACAAATGATCAAAATGGCTGAAGATTTAATTTCTCTAATCAGGGTTAGTCAACCCCCCCCCCCCCAAGAGTCCTGGGATTGAATTTGACAATGAATCTTCTGAACAGGACTCTGTTTCTTCTGACTCTTCTAATGCTCTGGATTTGTCCATACCGACTTATGAGGACTGTCCATTCCCTCTGCTTCTCTGCCTGAGGATTTCTCTTTTGGGGAAACATTACATACCTTAAGGGAGCATTTCCACTGGGAAAGTCAGGATTTTTCAGAATAAAAAAAAAAAGGCTTGGGGATTTTCCTCCTTCCTCAGCATAGGCTTTTGGCTATACCTCCTGTTCTAGATATTGTTGATGTGTTTTTGGAATCAAGTATATCCCCTGATTCCTTGCCCTCCAACCCCTAGCAAACCAGACAGGTACTACAGGGTTCCTGAGTCCCACAAATTCCTTTTCAAAAATCCTGTTGCGGACCCTGAAACCATTTCTCAGGGGCCCAAGAGAATTAAGGCTTCTACTGCTAAAAATCCTACCCATTCTGATAGAGACTCCAGGGCACTGGATAGATGGGGTAAAAAGGTTTATACTTCTGCAGCCTTAGCAATCAGTGCTTTAAACTGTCAATGCCATATGCTAAAATATCAACAGCATATCATGGGACTCCTTAAACAGAAAATGTTGATTTCTGACTGTGTGGAGAATAAAGATTTGCAGGATTTATTGTATTCAACTGAACAAGTTGGCAAACATACTTTGCAATGTGGTTTTGATTCCTTAGAGGCCTGTTGTAGGGCTGCTGTTACTGGGTCTGTGCTTAGAAGGCATGCTTGGCTTAAGGAGCAATCTCTGCCTGATCATGTTAAAGCAAAACTTTTGGATGCTCCTTTACAGCAGGACCACTTATTTGGCAATAAGGCTGAAGAAGTTCTAAAAAAAATGAAAGATAAAGCTAAATCTATGCAAACTGTGAAAGATTTCTAACAAGTGCAACCTCCTAGATTTAGTAGGCATTGGCCTAATAAGAACTGGTCCTTTCCAGCTCCTTCTAGAGCCACTACGGCCAAACACAGACATTCCAAAAGCACCAGGTTTCATTCCCAAGGGACTTTCAAAACTAAGCAATGGAGTGCTTCCACTTCCAAATCTGGAAACAACAAGGCACCACCCTATGGTAAACAGTCTCAACGACTTCCCTTTGAAATTACCAAGCGCTTACCTCTTAGCTGCCCCTTTGGGGGAAACTGGCTCTTTATTTAAGAAACTGGCAACTTATAACCCAGGACAAATGGGTTTTAAATATATAGTGTCCCAGGGATACAGATTTCATTTCCACATGCTGCCAACACCAAGCGGGTGGTCAGACCTGCCCCCAAATCAGTGGGCAGAGGCTCAGAAACAAGTACTTTCCCTCCTAAACATGGGGGCTATTCATCTAGTACCAGAAGAGGAAAAGGGACAAAGTTTCTATTCCAGACTTTTCCTGGTACCCAGAAAAGACAAATCATGACGTCCAATTCTGGACCTGTCTACTCTAAACACCTTTCTGGACATTCCAAAATTCAAGATGCTGACTCTTCACCAGTTACTTCCTATGCTAGGCAAGGATGCCTGGTTGGCAACTCTTTGATTTAAAAGACGCTTACCTGCATATCCCAATCACGGAATCTTGCAGAAGATTCCTACACTTCAAAGCAGGCTGCATGCATTATCAGTTATCTGCACTGCCCTTTGGCTTTTGTACTGCCCCCAGAGTATTCACAAAGTGCCTGGCTCCAGTAATTGCATTTTGCAGGTAAAGAAATATCCAGCTATATCAATACCTGAACGATTGTCTAATTCAGGCAAAAAACCAGGCCGTTCTTCTACAACATCTGGTATTTGTAAAAAAGACTTCTAACCTGTCTAGGGTACACCATAAACGAAAATAAATCTCAACTGGTACCTTCTCAAAAAATTAACATTCCTGGGTGCAAGCTTGAATGCAACTGCCGAGATGGCTTTCCTTATGCCAGAAAAGCAAATTCATTTGGTGACTTACTTCAAACAGGCAGCCACAAAAACCCTGCTATCTGCAAGGCAAATGCTGCAAGCCTTGGGTTTCATGGCCTCATGCATTCTTCTAATTCTATATGCAAGACTGCATAAGAGGAAACTTCAGTGGTACTTAAAAAGTTTATGGAGTCAACATTGCCACAGTCTGGAAACAACGATTCCTATCATACCTTGCCTGCACCTAGAGTTCCTATAGTGGGCAGAGACCTGCCAACAAAACAAGGGACTGCCATTCACAACACCCCCTGCGGCCCGAACTCTAACTACAGACGCATCAGACTATGCTTGGGGGGGCTCATCTGGCAGGGAAAAGTGCATTCAGGGCAAGTGGAGCCCAAATCAAATGCACCTTCATATCAATCCAAAAGAAATGCTGACTGTACAGAATGCACTGACAGCCTTCAAGGACTACCTTCATCCAGGGCAATTACTGATAAAGATAGAGACAACACCACGGTTATGTGGTACATAAACAAGCTGGGGGGTACACATTCCTTCCCCTTCTGCAGACTAGCCATGGGATTGTGGAACATGGCCTTGAGCTACCAGGTACCAACTACAAGCTCAATTCCTGCCAGGAAAGCAGAATGTTCTGGCAGACGAACTAAGCAGAAATCTCATGGACCCTCACGAATGGAAACTGGAACCACGGATTTTCAACATGTTGACACGCAAATGGGGGAGCGCAGACATAGATCTTTTTGCCTCACCTCAGAACTATCAGTTGGACAAATTTTGCACAAGAACTCATCACA
The DNA here is from genome assembly GCF_019279795.1 of Protopterus annectens. Classification (NCBI taxonomy): domain Eukaryota; kingdom Metazoa; phylum Chordata; order Ceratodontiformes; family Protopteridae; genus Protopterus; species Protopterus annectens. The sequence continues at coordinate 1,149,139,276 of NC_056746.1, forward strand.
AAAAGCCTGGAAAGTGGATGTTCTGTCCTTCAGCTGGAAAAACCTATCAGTCTATGCCTTTCCCCCTTTGCCTTTGCTCTGCAAAGTTCTACTAAAAGTCAACAGGCCAAACCAAAAATGATTTTGATTGCTCCAGACTGGCCTCACCAACACTGGTACCCACTCCTGCGCAGTATCACACATTTCTCCGTGGCACCTGCCTCAGACAACTTCCTTACTGTCTCAGCAGGAGAACCAAATTCTGCACCCTCAGCTCCAAACATTGAATCTTGTAGCTTGGCTAATCACTTAAATTCACCCTTAGCATCCCTCAGCAAACCTGTGATGGATGTCATTTTGGAGGCGAGAAGACCTAGCACTAGAAAATCTTATGCTGACAAATGAAAAAGATTCTGTGCCTGGAATTAGTTTCAAGGGATGAGCACAGCAGTGGCCAATTTACCTCAGATTTTGCAATACTTATCTGTGATGCTTCATAATGGCCTGTCTTTTTCTTCCATAAAAATCCATGCCTCTTTCATTTCAGCTCATTAAAACACAGACCCCCCTCTCTTCTCTCATTCTCTTCTAAAACAGTATCTCAGAGGAGCCAAAAACTTGAGACCACCCAGGAGAGCTCCAACCCTTGCCTGGGACCTTAACTTTGTATTGGAGAAACTCACTCTTACCTCCTTTCGAGCCAGCTGCAACTGCAGACTTAAAATTTCTTTCTTGGAAAACAGCCTTCCTTTTAGCAATCACTTCAGCTAGAAGGATATCTGAATTACATGCCCTTATGGAAGTGGAGCCTTTCATCATTTTTTTGCGGACAGGGTGTCACTCAGGACCACTCCATCATTCATGCCCAAGGTGGTATCCAGTGTGGCTCTTAATCGGTCCATTCATTTGCCAACTTTATTTCCCAATCCACAGAACAAGGGAGAGCGGATTCTGCATTCATTGGATGTACACAGGCAACTTAGATTCTACTTGGACAGGACTAAATCTTGAAGAAAATCTGAACAACTGCTGGTAGCATTTGCTGCAGGGGCAGAGGGGAAGGCTGTTTCAAAGCAAACCATTTCTAAATGGATAAGCCATTGTATTCATTTCTGTTATAAGCACCATGGAAAACCTATCCCCCAGGGGATCAGATCTCATTCCACCAGGGCTGCATCTATTTCAGCAGCCTTTCTCAGAGGTGTTCCTACTAGGGATAGTCTAGAAGCTGTTACCTGGAGTTCAATTCATACTTTCACCAAACATTATCACTTAGCAATTTTCTCTAAATCCAGAGCTGACTTTGCAACTGCTGTTTTGCAGGGCCTTATAGCTGGTCCTAATGCTGTATTAAATCCATCCTCCCAACCTTAGCTTAGGGAATCTACCCAAATGTAATGACTGCAACAGTGAAACACGATGAACATAGTACAGTTGTGTACACTTACCATAAATGTAAATGTTAGTGTACTCTCTGTTGCAGTCCTAGTTACCCTCCCTCCAGCCCCCTGTTTTTCTTTTACTATACCTCTTCTTTCTTTTATTATGCTTAAAAGCCTTTTTGGTGTATTTGCTTTTGTTTGGAGGTATATTTTTGTGTTTCTTATTGTATGTATGTATGTATATATATATATATATATATATATATATCTCCCCATTTGGGGGGGGCACCTGATATTTGGGGCAAGAAAAACTGATGTAATGGTGTCGGCTGCATGTTTTATACCCCTGACGATCTGACGTCATGGAAGAAGGGACAGCAACCGACGTAGGACCCAAGACTTTAATCAGGCTGACTGAGGGCAACCTGCCAGCAGATTACCCAAATGTAATGACTGCAACAGTGAATACACTCGGATCATCTACATTTATGGTAAGATTACACAACTGTACTTTTAACAATTTCAGTTGTATGCTGAGTGAAGCTACACATATTTTTGTTGATAGCATCAGCATGGTTAAAAGTGCCCTTCTAACTCCTGCCTAGCTTTCAAGTTACTTTGCAAGTGCTCCTTATTTTCTAGTTACAAAAATGTTGGAGAGTTGCTGGTTATGAGAGTGTATCTGATGTCAGTCTTCATTCATTCTTGACTAATTGGTTTGGTTCCGAACTCTCGGAACCGACTCAGCCATTATACAAAGCTTGTGCAAGCCAAAAACTCTCGAGCTAAGGCTCTACCCAGACTGCCTCTGTTCCCCATTATCTGAAATCTTGTTTGCCGCGTGCAACTTTGGATGTGTCAGCCGTTGCTCTCAGCTAAGTGCTCAAATTCTTTGATATTTCTGTATCATTCTACTGGGTTGCTAATTTTTTTCTGCTAATTAGTATTCCCTAATTTCCTTGTCGTGAGTTGTTCTGTATCAAACTTTTACCTCAAGGTCTCTATCAACCTCTCTCTCTCTCTCTTTTACCATCATTGGTATTAGGCCTCTCCTTCCCGCTTACCATTGGTAATACTTTCATACCACCGCTGGTATCCTTTTTCCCTTTCTTCTTACCCTTTTGGGTAGTCTTTATATTCCATATTTGGTAAATTAAAAAAAAAAAAAAAAGTATTTCTTTTGTCTTCACCTTTTCTTGTCAGGTGTGTGTGTGCCTTCTACTTGACTAGTTAACATGACAGAAAAACAGAAAGGAACCTCCGGGTTCAAGCAGTGTAAAGACTGTGGCAGAAGATTCCCAATTCGGTTGGGCATCTTTCTTGCGTCTATTTAGGTGTTCCTCATCTGGAAATTCAACCTCAGTGTGAACTCTGTAAGGGCTTCAGTGCCCGAACTCTTGCAGAGAGATGTAATAAATTGATACTTAAGGGTTTGCTGAAATGCCCTTTTGGTGAAGCAGTTTCTGAGGTGGAGACTTCAAAATCTCCAAAAACAGATAAAAAAAAAAATGGAGCCATTCAATACAGTCTTCCCTCAAGGTATATGACTCCAAGACTCAAAAATCTCTGGTTCCGACATCTTCTATGGTGGAACTGAAAGCAGAAGTGTCAAAGATAGCGTTGCGTTCTGCTCCGGCACTGAAACCAACAAAATCTTCTTGAGTGCCGTTTATTGTTGAAAGTATCCAGACATCTTTGGTATCGACCATGACTTTGGCGCTGATGACCTCTCCGACACTGATAGTTACCACTTCCACTATTTCGTTCCCATCTTTACCTGCTATCCAGTAGTCTATTGTGCCAAGGGTCAAGATTACAAGTACCCCCAGGACTGCATATTCTACTTCGATAGAACCCCTTCTTGGGTCAGCAGCTGAGTCCATCTGTGGAAAGACCTGAATCTCCAAGAATGTCCATCCGTTCCTCCAGGAGCCTATCAAATGGATGTAGTCAAATTAGTGGATCAGCTCTTGGCAGCCAGGAGGCCTCCTTCCTCCCTCCTTCCTCCCCCTCCCAGAATGCTTACAACCCTCTCTCTCCCACTCCTAAATGTATTTCTCCTTCAACCTCCTCAGAGATTTCAAGATTACAAGTACCCCTAGATATTTAGAACCCCTTCTTGGGTCAGCAGCTGAGTCCATTTGTCGAAAGACCTGAATCTCCAAGAATGTCCATCCATTCCTCCAGGAGCCTATCAAATGGATGTAGTCAAATTAGTGGATCAGCTCTTGGCAGCCAGAGGGCTTCCTGCTTCCTCTCAGACATCCCTCCCAGAGCCAATGCTTACTCTCCCAGGACTCCTAAATGCATTTCTCCTTCAACCTCTCCTCAGGTCTTGGAGCCCATTGCTTTGACGGTTCTGGTATCAGCTACCTTGGTACTGACAGCAGATCTTATCTCTGTACCAGATCCTACTCTGTGGTCTTCAGCACCATCAGAATCATTGTACCCACTGGACCAAGATTTGGCTACTGGTTCTGGGATCCCTGGATCGGCTCAGATTTTTTTCTACAGCACTGTCCATGGATCTCAGTACCTTGGTAGTTTCAAGTCCTCTCTCGGCTCCTAATCTGGGGGGGGGCAGCTCAGAACAGTGTTTGACTTCAGTTCTGAGGATGTTCTTCGTCTTTCACTGTTGCAAGGATGTTCTTCGTGTTTCACTGTTGCAGTCATTACATTTGGGTAATCTGCTGGCAGGTTGCCCTCAGTCGGCCTGATTAACAAAGTCTTGCGTCAGTTGCTGTCCCTTCTTCCATGATGTCAGGTCGTCAGGGGTATAAAACATGGAGCCGACGTCATTGCATCAGTCTTTCTTGCCGCGCGGTGCCCGAAGCAGAAGCAGTTTGCAAGTGCCGGTCGGCCGACTCCTGAAATTTTAGTTTTCGAGTTTCTGAACCGAAGTCTTCAATTTCAAGCGAAGTACCCAGTTGGGGAAACTTTTTCTTGCTCCTTACTGATGTCAGTAAAAGTTAATTGCATTACTTGTGGGAAGCAAATTCCTCATAAGGATTTTCATTTGTACTGTATTCCTTGCCTAGGCCCTGATCATAACGTACCTTGCTGTCGGTTTTGTGCTAGATTTAATCAACGCACTATTAAACGTCTGTATATTTTTGCTTCTAAATATTTTGGCTCACAGTTTAACTATCCAGAAATGACGTCTGTTAGCAATCTGACTACCGGAATACCTAAAAAACGCAAAGAAAAAGACAGAGACAGGCCGTCTAGGTCCAAAACTGACTACAACGCTTCTCCTAAGCCAGTCACCAGTTTGCCGGTACACAGTAAGGCACTTTCACAGCCCCTGATGCCCGCTACTTTTGATTCGCAGGCCTCTACTGAGACCCATTCAGAGTCCGGTATGCCGTGAGATGCTTTAAGTATTGAACCCGCGTATGTCCCAACCTTAGATGGGTCTGGAGCCGCTGTGCAGGCACTAGCTTCTGAGGGTGTTTTGAGGCCTAAAGATTTGTATATTAAACCAACGCCGTCTTCAAAACTAAGGCCAAAATCTACTTCTGTGTCTACAAAACCGATGCTTGGGCCACGTGTGCAGGCCCCTATGCCTAAAAAACAAATGATCAAAATGGCTGAAGATTTAATTACCTTGATCAGGGGTAGCCAACCCCCTCCTGCTAAGGGGCCTAGGCAAGACATTGATTATGTATCTTCTGATCAGGATTCTATTTCTTCTGATTCTTCTTCTGAACAGGATTTATCTATACCTACTTATGAGGACTCTGATGCAGAAGATTCCATTCCTTCTGCTTCTTTCCCTGAGGATATCTCTTTTGGGAAACTTTACATACCTTAAGGGAACATTTCCACTGGGAAAGTCAGGATTTCTCTGAATCTAAAGAGACTTAGGGATTTTCTTCTTCCTCAGCATAGGCATTTGGCTATACCTCCTGTTCTAGACATTGTTGATGATTTTTTTTCAGAATCTAGCATGACTCCTGATTCTCTGCCTCCAGCTCCTAGTAAGCCAAATGACATTACAGGGTTCCTGACTCACACAAATTCCTTTTCAAAAATCCTACTGCTGATCCTGAAACCATTTCTCAGGGTCCCAAGGGCATTACGGCCTCTACTGTTAAAAATTGTACCCCTTCTGATAGTGATTCCAGGGCACTGGATAGATGGGTTAGGAAGGTTTAGACTTCTGCAACCTTTGGCAATCAGGGCTTTAAACTGTCAATTTCATGTGCTTAAATAAATATCAGCAGCATATTATTGCACTACTTAAGCAGAAAATGATGTTAATCTGTGACTGTGTGGAAAATAAAGATTGTGCAGGATTTATTACATTCAGCTGAACAAGTTGGAAAACATACTTTCCAATGTGGTTTTGATTCCTTGGAGGCCTCTTGCAGGGCTGCTGTAACCGTATCTGTGCTAAGAAGGCATGCTTGGCTCAAAGAGCAAATTCTACCTGACCATGTTAAAGCAAACTTGTTGGATGCTCCTTTACAACAGGACAGTCTCTTTGGTAATAAGGCTGAAGAAGTGTTAAAAAAAGATGGAAGATAAAGCTAAATCTATGCAAACTGTGAAAGATTTCTTATAAGTGCAACCTCCAAGATTTAGTAGTCTGGGTGCTTCCTGTGGAGAATAAATTGTCAGATTTTTTTTCTGTTTCATTTATTTATTTATTGGATCATGAGGGGGTGGCTGATATCCTTCTTTAGGAGTTGATGAATTTGTATCATTTTCTACAGAATTCAGCTCAGAGAACACATGGTCATAACATAAGGCTGGTTGAGAGCCTGAGTACCCAAAGTTGAATTTTGTGCCTACTCCTGATAGAACCTCAGCCTACCTGGTGTCAGGACCCTACTCCACACTACTTCCAGCGTATTGAACCCACTAACAAGGGAAACAAATACCCAAAGTTGAATTTTGTGCCTACTCCTGATAGAACCTCAGCCTACCTGGTGTCAGGACCCTACTCCACACGCCTGTGGCCACTACTTCCAGCTTGAACCCACTAACAAGGGAAACAAATACACAAAGTTGAATTTTGTGCCTACTCCTGATAGAACCTCAGCCTACCTGGTGTCAGGACCCTACTCCACACGCCTGTGGCCACTACTTCCAGCGTATTGAACCCACTAACAAGGGAAACAAATACCCAAAGTTGAATTTTGTGCCTACTCCTGATAGAACCTCAGCCTACCTGGTGTCAGGACCCTACTCCACACGCCTGTACTACTTCCAGCGTATTGAACCCACTAACAAGGGAAACAAATACCCAAAGTTGAATTTTGTGCCTACTCCTGATAGAACCTCAGCCTACCTGGTGTCAGGACCCTACTCCACACGCCTGTGGCCACTACTTCCAGCGTATTGAACCCACTAACAAGGGAAACAAATACCCAAAGTTGAATTTTGTGCCTACTCCTGATAGAACCTCAGCCTACCTGGTGTCAGGACCCTACTCCACACGACTACTTCCAGCGTATTGAACCCACTAACAAGGGAAACAAATACCCAAAGTTGAATTTTGTGCCTACTCCTGATAGAACCTCAGCCTACCTGGTGTCAGGACCCTACTCCACACGCCTGTGTGGCCTACTTCCAGCGTATTGAACCCACTAACAAGGGAAACAAATACCCAAAGTTGAATTTTGTGCCTACTCCTGATAGAACCTCAGCCTACCTGGTGTCAGGACCCTACTCCACACGCCTGTATACTACTTCCAGCGTATTGAACCCACTAACAAGGGAAACAAATACCCAAAGTTGAATTTTGTGCCTACTCCTGATAGAACCTCAGCCTACCTGGTGTCAGGACCCTACTCCACACGCCTGTGACTACTTCCAGCGTATTGAACCCACTAACAAGGGAAACAAATACCCAAAGTTGAATTTTGTGCCTACTCCTGATAGAACCTCAGCCTACCTGGTGTCAGGACCCTACTCCACACGCCTGTGGCCACTACTTCCAGCGTTGAACCCACTAACAAGGGAAACAAATACCCAAAGTTGAATTTGTGCCTACTCCTGATAGAACCTCAGCCTACCTGGTGTCAGGACCCTACTCCACACGCCTGTGGCCACTACTTCCAGCGTATTGAACCCACTAACAAGGGAAACAAATACCCAAAGTTGAAGTTTGTGCCTACTCCTGATAGAACCTCAGCCTACCTGGTGTCAGGACCCTACTCCACTACTTCCAGCGTATTGAACCCACTAACAAGGGAAACAAATACCCAAAGTTGAATTTTGTGCCTACTCCTGATAGAACCTCAGCCTACCTGGTGTCAGGACCCTACTCCACACGCCTGTGGCCACTACTTCCAGCGTATTGAACCCACTAACAAGGGAAACAAATACCCAAAGTTGAATTTTGTGCCTACTCCTGATAGAACCTCAGCCTACCTGGTGTCAGGACCCTACTCCACACGCCTGTGGCCACTACTTCCAGCGTTGAACCCACTAACAAGGGAAACAAATACCCAAAGTTGAATTTTGTGCCTACTCCTGATAGAACCTCAGCCTACCTGGTGTCAGGACCCTACTCCACATGCCTGTGGCCACTACTTCCAGCGGAACCCACTAACAAGGGAAACAGATACCCAAAGTTGAATTTTGTGCCTACTCCTGATAGAACCTCAGCCTACCTGGTGTCAGGACCCTACTCCACACGCCTGTGGCTACTACTTCCAGCTTGAACCCACTAACAAGGGAAACAGATACCCAAAGTTGAATTTTGTGCCTACTCCTGATAGAACCTCAGCCTACCTGGTGTCAGGACCCTACTCCACACGCCTGTCTACTTCCAGCGTTGAACCCACTAACAAGGGAAACAAATACCCAAAGTTGAATTTTGTGCCTACTCCTGATAGAACCTCAGCCTACCTGGTGTCAGGACCCTACTCCACACGCCTGTGGCTACTTCCAGCGATTGAACCCACTAACAAGGGAAACAAATACCCAAAGTTGAAGTTTGTGCCTACTCCTGATAGAACCTCAGCCTACCTGGTGTCAGGACCCTACTCCACACGCCTGTGGCCACTACTTCCAGCGTATTGAACCCACTAACAAGGGAAACAAATACCCAAAGTTGAAGTTTGTGCCTACTCCTGATAGAACCTCAGCCTACCTGGTGTCAGGACCCTACTCCACACGCCTGTTGAACCCACTAACAAGGGAAACAGATACCCAAAGTTGAATTTTGTGCCTACTCCTGATAGAACCTCAGCCTACCTGGTGTCAGGACCCTACTTCCAGCGTTGAACCCACTAACAAGGGAAACAAATACCCAAAGTTGAATTTTGTGCCTACTCCTGATAGAACCTCAGCCTACCTGGTGTCAGGACCCTACTCCACACGCCTGTGGCCACTACTTCCAGCATATTGAACCCACTAACAAGGGAAACAAATACCCAAAGTTGAATTTTGTGCCTACTCCTGATAGAACCTCAGCCTACCTGGTGTCAGGACCCTACTCCACACGCCTGTGGCTACTACTTCCAGCGTTGAACCCACTAACAAGGGAAACAAATACCCAAAGTTGAATTTTGTGCCTACTCCTGATAGAACCTCAGCCTACCTGGTGTCAGGACCCTACTCCACACTACTTCCAGCGTATTGAACCCACTAACAAGGGAAACAAATACCCAAAGTTGAATTTTGTGCCTACTCCTGATAGAACCTCAGCCTACCTGGTGTCAGGACCCTACTCCACACGCCTGTGGCCACTACTTCCAGCGTATTGAACCCACTAACAAGGGAAACAAATACCCAAAGTTGAATTTTGTGCCTACTCCTGATAGAACCTCAGCCTACCTGGTGTCAGGACCCTACTCCACACGCCTGTCTACTTCCAGCGTATTGAACCCACTAACAAGGGAAACAAATACCCAAAGTTGAATTTTGTGCCTACTCCTGATAGAACCTCAGCCTACCTGGTGTCAGGACCCTACTCCACACCTGTGGCCACTACTTCCAGCGTATTGAACCCACTAACAAGGGAAACAAATACCCAAAGTTGAATTTTGTGCCTACTCCTGATAGAACCTCAGCCTACCTGGTGTCAGGACCCTACTCCACACGCCTGTGGCCACTACTTCCAGCGTATTGAACCCACTAACAAGGGAAACAAATACCCAAAGTTGAATTTTGTGCCTACTCCTGATAGAACCTCAGCCTACCTGGTGTCAGGACCCTACTCCACACGCCTGTGGCCACTACTTCCAGCGTATTGAACCCACTAACAAGGGAAACAAATACCCAAAGTTGAATTTTGTGCCTACTCCTGATAGAACCTCAGCCTACCTGGTGTCAGGACCCTACTCCACACGCCTGTGGCCACTACTTCCAGCGTTGAACCCACTAACAAGGGAAACAAATACCCAAAGTTGAAGTTTGTGCCTACTCCTGATAGAACCTCAGCCTACCTGGTGTCAGGACCCTACTCCACACGCCTGTGGCCACTACTTCCAGCGTATTGAACCCACTAACAAGGGAAACAAATACCCAAAGTTGAAGTTTGTGCCTACTCCTGATAGAACCTCAGCCTACCTGGTGTCAGGACCCTACTCCACACGCCTGTGGCCACTACTTCCAGCGTATTGAACCCACTAACAAGGGAAACAAATACCCAAAGTTGAATTTTGTGCCTACTCCTGATAGAACCTCAGCCTACCTGGTGTCAGGACCCTACTCCACTGTACGCCTGTACTACTTCCAGCGTATTGAACCCACTAACAAGGGAAACAAATACCCAAAGTTGAATTTTGTGCCTACTCCTGATAGAACCTCAGCCTACCTGGTGTCAGGACCCTACTCCACACGCCTGTGGCCACTACTTCCAGTATTGAACCCACTAACAAGGGAAACAAATACCCAAAGTTGAAGTTTGTGCCTACTCCTGATAGAACCTCAGCCTACCTGGTGTCAGGACCCTACTCCACACGCCTGTGGCCACTACTTCCAGCGATTGAACCCACTAACAAGGGAAACAAATACCCAAAGTTGAAGTTTGTGCCTACTCCTGATAGAACCTCAGCCTACCTGGTGTCAGGACCCTACTCCACACGCCTGTGGCTACTACCCGTATTGAACCCACTAACAAGGGAAACAAATACCCAAAGTTGAATTTTGTGCCTACTCCTGATAGAACCTCAGCCTACCTGGTGTCAGGACCCTACTCCCTACTTCCAGCGTATTGAACCCACTAACAAGGGAAACAGATACCCAAAGTTGAATTTTGTGCCTACTCCTGATAGAACCTCAGCCTACCTGGTGTCAGGACCCTACTCCACACGCCTGGCACTACTTCCAGCGTATTGAACCCACTAACAAGGGAAACAAATACCCAAAGTTGAATTTTGTGCCTACTCCTGATAGAACCTCAGCCTACCTGGTGTCAGGACCCTACTCCACACGCCTGTGGCTACTTCCAGCTGAACCCACTAACAAGGGAAATACCCAAAGTTGAATTTTGTGCCTACTCCTGATAGAACCTCAGCCTACCTGGTGTCAGGACCCTACTCCACACGCCTGTGGCCACTACTTCCAGCGTATTGAACCCACTAACAAGGGAAACAAATACCCAAAGTTGAAGTTTGTGCCTACTCCTGATAGAACCTCAGCCTACCTGGTGTCAGGACCCTACTCCACACGCCTGTACTACTTCCAGCGTATTGAACCCACTAACAAGGGAAACAAATACCCAAAGTTGAATTTTGTGCCTACTCCTGATAGAACCTCAGCCTACCTGGTGTCAGGACCCTACTCCACACGCCTGTAATACTACTTCCAGCGTATTGAACCCACTAACAAGGGAAACAAATACCCAAAGTTGAATTTTGTGCCTACTCCTGATAGAACCTCAGCCTACCTGGTGTCAGGACCCTACTCCACACGCCTGTGGCCACTACTTCCAGCGTATTGAACCCACTAACAAGGGAAACAAATACCCAAAGTTGAATTTTGTGCCTACTCCTGATAGAACCTCAGCCTACCTGGTGTCAGGACACCTACTTCCAGAAGTTGAATTTTGTGCCTACTCCTGATAGAACCTCAGCCTACCTGGTGTCAGGACCCTACTCCACACGCTGTGGGCCACTACTTCCAGCGTATTGAACCCACTAACAAGGGAAACAAATACCCAAAGTTGAATTTTGTGCCTACTCCTGATAGAACCTCAGCCTACCTGGTGTCAGGACCCTACTCCACACCTGTGGACTACTTCAATTGAACCCACTAACAAGGGAAACAGATACCCAAAGTTGAATTTTGTGCCTACTCCTGATAGAACCTCAGCCTACCTGGTGTCAGGACCCTACTCCACAAGCCCGTGGCCACTACTTATTGAACCCACTAACAAGGGAAACAAATACCCAAAGTTGAATTTTGTGCCTACTCCTGATAGAACCTCAGCCTACCTGGTGTCAGGACCCTACTCCACACGCCTGTACTACTTCCAGCGTATTGAACCCACTAACAAGGGAAACAAATACCCAAAGTTGAATTTTGTGCCTACTCCTGATAGAACCTCAGCCTACCTACTACTTCCAGCGATTGAACCCACTAACAAGGGAAACAAATACCCAAAGTTGAATTTTGTGCCTACTCCTGATAGAACCTCAGCCTACCTGGTGTCAGGACCCTACTCCACATGCCTGTGGCCACTACTTCCAGCGTATTGAACCCACTAACAAGGGAAACAAATACCCAAAGTTGAATTTTGTGCCTACTCCTCCTCAGCCTACCTGGTGTCAGGACCCTACTCCACCGCCTTACTACTTCCAGCGATTGAACCCACTAACAAGGGAAACAAATACCCAAAGTTGAATTTTGTGCCTACTCCTGATAGAACCTCAGCCTACCTGGTGGCAGGACCCTATCTCCACACGCCTGTGGCTACTTCCAATTTTGTGCCTACTCCTGATAGAACTCAGCCTACCTGGTGTCAGGACCCTACTCCACACTGTACCAGCTACTACTTCCAGTGTATTGAACCCACTAACAAGGGAAACAAAGTATGTTATGGACTAGATTACCTTGTTAAAATAGACTACATCCACCACCACTTTCTGGGTAACTAATTACACTGGGAATCTGTGCAGACAGCAGCCTAACCCCTGTCCCTGTACCCTCCAAACAGCCTATACACCTCTTCCTCATTCCTGCTCCTCCTCACTAGAAGAGCTTCCCATCACCAGTTCTATACTAAGCTGCTCCCTCTAACTCTCTCTTTTTCCCTTTTCTGCCCACTATCTATCTCTCTCCCTCTCCCTAAGCTATTTGAGCTAACTTGAAAACCTCTTCTACCATACTTCTTAGTTGCTCTAACTCCAGCTTATCCGATACCCTTCAGTGCTTACCCCTCAGGAAGCCTTTCTTCTTCTTTCTCCTGTATCAGCTACCCTTCTCCACTCACACCTTATCTGCTCTTACCTTAGTTACCTGAACTACTGATTGTTTTTCCTGCTAACTTCTCTGTCTTGTCTCTACCGCTCCGTTAGCCCTGTCTCCTCACTACCCTCCCCCAAATCCCACCCCCCCCCACCCCCACCCTGCATCTATACCCCTAGAGACCTGACTACCTACACCCACCCCCTCAGTATCCAACTACAACTATCCAACTAAATTCCCCTTACCTCTTCCTAAAACCAATTGTTAGCACCTTAGTCAAATATCATAGAACTAATCACATCAAACTTGTTCAGTACTAGCTATCTATTGCTCCATATATCATCAAACTAATCATCAATCCTAATGTACCTACCTAACACTACTCCTCCTACTTAAGAATGGAGATATTCACCCAAACCCAGGCCCAACTGACACCTCCTTAAATCAATCCAGTAAACTACCCCATTGATAACATACCACCAAAACCTCCCCAGGACTCAAGCGCTGGAAATTCTTATTACCAAACTAGAACTAAACCCAGTCAAATCAATCTATATTATCTGCATCTATCTACCCCAGGTAATAACATTTCCACCATCGAAAAGATCCTATGTTGGCTATCACTAAACTTACCCCAAGAGATAATCATCTTAGGCGATGTAAACATCGATTGGGAATGTTGTAACAACAAACAACCTACTAGCCATATCAACCTTTATGGATTCTCTCAAAACATCACCTCCCCCACATAAATAAATCTAACAAAAAGAAAGTACGATAGACTGGATTCTCACCAACTACCAACCCCATACCTATACAACAGGAACACTCCCTGATGACATAAGTGACCACTTACTAACCTACATTATAAGGCTTAAAACCAACCCTCCTACCCAAATAATAACCAAAACTATCAGATCCAAGAAAACATTCACCGTGGATTTATTCCAGAAAGAACTAGAAGCATGCAACTGGACACCCTTAAAACATCTTCAACTAGATGAAGCTGTTGATGTCTTTAATGCTAAGTTTCTAACTATCCTCAACTATCATGCCCCCTCGCTCCATCAGAATCAAGACTAAACCCTGGCTATCAAAAGAAACCAAACAAAAATTACTCTCAGGAATAAAGCCTGGAACAAATCTAAACTTAACTAAAAACACCACAGACTTCCAAACCTTTAAGCAACTAAGAAACGAGACCAAAACTAATAATGAGCGATAAAAAACTTTTACCTGAAACCACAACATTCTCCCCAAAAACAAAAAATTCTGAGCAACCATTAATCAATTACTACAGCCATGTAAACCTGTCACACCCAACCCACAAGGCTCTGACATAAATAACCCCAAACAAACAGCAAACTCCTTTAATTCATTCTTTACAGAAACTATACAAACCTTAGCAAGTCAACTTCCCATCAAAAATGCAAACATGTCAACGAGCAAAACAAACCCACCCCTACTTTTCACTTCCAACCAGTCTCAACTACTTATATTCTCTCCCTTCTAAAAACTGAAACCATGTACTCCCTCTGCCGACCTATTAGAATACTTGCAATTAGCAGCCAAAGCAATAGCCTTGCCTATCTCTATTCTGATCAACAGAACCATCACTGAAGGATATGTCCCTAAACTCTGGAAAATCTCCCACATTATCCCACTCCATAAGGGGAAATTCTACTGAAATATCGAACTACCCCATAGCCCTTCTTTCACCCTTATCTAAGATCATGGAATGGTGTATACACAAGCAACTGCTTCACCACCTTCTCCAGAATAACCTACTCTCTAACACCCAGCACGGTTTCAGACCATCCCACAGTACAACCACTGCCCTCCTCTCCTTTACAGATACAATCAACAAAAATCGCAACAATAACACCCTCTCCTCAGCAATTTTCTTAGATCTATCCAAAGCCTTTGACATGGTCAACCACCAAATACTCATTCACATTCTTCATTCCACTTCACTTGATACCCAATCTCTTAACTGGTTTAAGTCCTACTTACAAAACAGACATCAAGCAGTACTCTGGAACTCCACTCTATCCTCCCAACTGCCTGTCAGCATTGGAGTCCCACAAGGGTCTATACTAGGCCCCCTGCTATTTTCCTTATTTATCAATGACCTACACCATGTGGCTCCCAAGCCACATGCATACAGTACGCAGATTCAACACTTGTCTGCTCCACCACAACTGTATCACACCTTCACTCCCTCACACAACACATATTTAACTCTGTAGAAGACTGGTTTTCCCAACACTGTCTACTACTCAACCCAAAACAAAGCTACTACTTTTTACACCATCTAGCAAATCTCCCCTCTTTGATTTCACCATAACATCAGCAAATGGCACACCTATATCTCAAGAGTCAACTACCAAACTACTAGGCATTACCATAGACAACAACCTTAACTTCAATGCCCATATTAACAACACACTAAAAGCATTAACAAAAAATAGGCTCTCTACAGAATCAAACGTTTCCTAACTCCAGAATCTAGAACAACCATAGCCCTCACCCACCTTATCTCACCCGCTCTCTATGCCTCCCCAATTTTTACTAAATTATCCACAACAAACCTGTCAAAACTAGAAAACTCCTACCACAACATAGCCAGATTTTTACAGAACCCACCACTGTAATAATCTAAAACAACTAGGCTGGCTTGAATACCAACAGCAACTAAAACTAACCAGCTTACCATAGCCCATCAAATTCTTTATCAACCTGATAAAACCCTATACTATCAAGCCTGATTCACCGTTACCACAACCTAAAGTCCCTTAGATCCGCACACAAACTTCTTATAGACACGGTCAAATCAAACAAGGCCGGAGACTCTCTTTTCTCTAACACTGTTGGAAAACATTGGAACCTGCTTCCATCTGAACTCTCAACTATTCCCTCTAAATCTCTCTTTAAAAAGAAACTCAAGCTTTACCTCAAAACACAATGGCTGTGCCCCTGTACCAACCCTGACTAACATTATTTTTATGCTCATCTGACCTACTCACCCCAATATTTAATTCACTTTCTTTTCAGTTATTTCCATTTCCCTCTCTATGAAATGTCTAAGAGATACTTCCTGCTATCTTGTTCTACTATGACTTCTTTACTCCCTTACTTTTTATACCACTTAATTATTATTATTTTTTATATTAGAATCTTAGTTCTTACAGTTTTTGAACTTAGCATCAGTATAATTTCTAAGTGGAGCTTATCTCCATTACTTCTTTCTTTTTTATACCACTTGTTTATTACTTTTTATATTAGATTTTATTTCTTAACTGTTTTTATACTTAGCATCAGTAAAGTTTATAAGTGGAGCTTATCTCCCCGGGCCTCTACTGAAAATGGACATGTATCTAGCTAGACCAGCCCGGTCAACAAATGTAAAATAAAAATAAAATAAAAATAAAAACTGGCCCTTTTCAGTCCCTTAGAGAGTCACTCAAGTCAAATCCAGGCATTCCAAAGGCTCCAGGTTTCAGTCACAAGAAACTTTTAAAACAAAACAATGAGATGCCTCCACCACCAAATCCGGAAACAAGGCACCTCCCTATGGTGAACAGTCTCAGTGACTTCCCTCTACAATCACCAAGCACTTACCTTTTAGCCGCCCCTTTGGGGGGAAAACTGGCACTTCATGCACAAAACTGGCAACTTATTACCCAGGACAAATGGGTTTTAAATATAGTATTCCAGGGATACAGATTTCATTTCCACACATTGCCAATCCCAAACGGATGGCCAGATCTGCCCCCAAATCAGTGGGCAGAGGCCCAGAAATAAGTTCTATCCCTCATGAACATGGGGGCTATTCAACCAGTACCAGAAGAGGAAAAGGGACAAGGTTTTTATTCAAGCCTCTTCTTGGTACCCAGAAAAGACAAATCACAGTGTCCAATTCTGGACTTATCCACTCTAAACACATTTCTGGACATTCCAAAATTCAAGATGCTGACTCTTCAACAGTTACTACCTGTGCTAGGCAAAGATGCCTGGTTGGTAATTCTAGACTTAAAAGAGGCTTACCTGCATATCCCAATCAGAGAATCTTGCAGAAGATACCTCCACTTCAAAGCAGGCTACCTGCATTACCAGTTCTCTGCACTGCCCTTTGGCTTATCTACAGCACTCAGGGTCTTCACAAAGTGCCTGGCTCCAGTAATTGCATTTTGCAGGCAAAGAAATATTCATATATATCCATACCTGGATGGTCTAATTCAGGCAGAAAACAAGTGCATTCTTCTAAAGCATCTGGCGTTTGTAAAAAGGATTCTAACTTGTCTAGGTTACACCATAAATGATAAGAAAATCACAACTGGTACCCTCTCAACAAATTATATTCCTGGGTGCAAACTTGAATACAACTGCCCAGATGACTTACCTTATGCCAGAAAAGCAAATTCAATTGATGACTTACTTCAAACAGGTGGCCACAAAAACCCTGCTATCTGCAAGGCAAATTCTGCAAGCCTTGGGGTTCATGACCTCCTGCATTCTTATAATTCCATATGCAAGACTGCATATGAGGAAACTTCAGTGGTACTTAAAAAGTTTATGGAGTCAACATTGTCACAGCCTGGAAACAATGATTCCTATTATACTTTGCCTGCAACTAGAGTTCCTATGGTGGGCAGTGGCCTGCCACCAAATCAAGGGACTGCCATTCACTATCCCCGCCACCCAAACCCTAACTACAGACGCATCGGACTATGCTTGGGAGGCTCATCTGGCAGGAAAGTGCATCCAGGGTAAATGGAGCCCAAATCAAATGCACCTACATATCGATCAGAAAGAGATGCTAGCTGTACAGAATGCACTGACAGCCTTCAAGGACTACCTTCATCCAGGACAACTAATGATAAAGACAGACAACACCACAGTTATGTGGTACATAAACAAGCAGGGGGTTACACATTCCTACCCCCTTTGCAGACTAGCCATGGCATTGTGGAACACGGCCTTGACCTACCAAATACAACTACAAGCTCAATTCCTGCCAGGAAAGCTAAATACTCTGGCAGACGAACTAAGCAGAAATCTTATGGACCCACACGAATGGAAACTCAAGTTTTCAACATGTTGACATGCAAATGGGGGAGCCCAGACATAGTTCTGGGGTGAGGCAAAAAGATCTATCAGTTGGACAAATTCTGCACAAGAATTCATCACAGAAAAAGATTGGAAAGGTGATGCTCTATCATTCAGTTGGAAAAGCCCATCAGTCTATGCATTTCCCCCTCTGCCTCTGCTCTCCAAAGTTCTACTAAAAGTCATTCAGGACTAACCAAAAATTATTCTGATTGCTCCAGAC